>NW_023270807.1:83472991-83529521 GCF_011800145.1 Mirounga leonina | reverse complement strand
TACAGGGTTTTGAGGTGAGGGTGGGGGTGTCTTTAAAAATATCTATATTGCTGATAAAATACCTGTGTGATGAGGTGAAGTGATGAGACGAAGTGAGATGACTGTCGTAAGCATTGTGACCGAGCTGTTGTACTCTTAGGCCACCATAGACCTTCTGATCCTACGTCAGAAGGAGGATCATCGGCTTCGGACCACAGCTGACTTCACGTAACTGAAAGTGGAACGTAAAACTGTGGATAAAGAGGAACTTCTATATTGTCTACATATTATATTGATATAATTTCTTTCTTCAATGCTCTCTGGAGAGAGCCTGACCTAAAACACCTGTCAAATGTCAATTGATGGTGTTTTTTCTCCTTATTGAGGATATTCTCGTAGGTGATTTTCACTTTTCTGATAGGTCTCTCTTATTAGTACAGCTGTGTCTCTATGTTTCCTCTTGAGCTACATTGAATTGTAATAGTTAATGCTTGTTACAGGGTTTTGAGGTGAGGGTGGGGGTGTCTTTAAAAATATCTATAAGATTTCATTTATTCCTAGCAATAGTAGATCTTAAAACTGCAGCCTATTCTCTCTTTTGATCATGAAATCTTAATACTGTAATTTGTAGATTTCTAATCCACCTTTACAAAAGCACACAATGAAGAGAGTTAGGACACCTTAGAAGGAACACTAGTATAAGTAGATGCTTGGACTTCCCTAAATTTCACAGTAAGTGGTTTGAAAAATGATCTTCCCATTTCTGTTTTACTAGACAGTGAGTTCAGAGTTCTGGTTCTGAAGTTCAGAATGTTTGCATTTATCCAGATGTTAGGAGGAAAAGGGAGCAAGAAACCTCATAACCAGGCCCTGATGATCTGGGGGCTCTCTTGCAATTGCTCTGGTATCTCTGTCACTTGTAAGGCTACTGAAGTATCATTGCTCCAGCCACCCAGTAGCTATACCTCTTCAATTGACAGTCTGTCACTCAGGCAACACCACCTGATCAAAAGTTCACACTCAAAACCTGCAATCAGAATATTTATTGTACATTAGGAACACATTTCCTCTCCAGGGTTATTAAAATGACATCATGTGAACTTTTTACTTTGATTAAAAAGATGTTTTTTAAGTCATTTTTTTTCCTTTAAAGGTACAAGAAAGTCATAATAAAAAGGTACAAAAAGGTTAATATCTCATCTTGCTTAATATGATATGGAAATTCTGGGGTTTTTTTGGCTGATTGAATAACTAATTGCTACTTTAATAGAATCTGGCAGCTCATGAATAAATGAAAATACACAGGAATGTGATCTAAAATGGTATTGTCTAAAAATACAGAAGTAGCTATTTTTGGCATCATTGCAATTGCACTTTCTTAGACTGTCCAAATTGTTTAGATGCCTTAGCTGATAGACAGTGTCAAGTGCTAATACAAACTTTTAAACATAAGCATAACATTTGTTTTTAAACAGCACACTTTTTAATTTTTTTGTCCTTAACAATGCACTTCTTATATGACAGTTTCTACCTTCCTGCTTCTCTATAGATCTTCCTCTAAAAAAAATGAGGTATTACTGGGGCTCCTGGGTGGCTAAGTTGGTTGAGCATCTGCCTTCGGCTCAGGTCATGATCTCAGGGTCCGAGGATGGGCTGCTCAGTAGGGAGTCTGCTTCTCCCTCTCCCTCTGCCCCCCACCCCCACTTGTGCTGTCTCTCTTCTCTCAAATAAGTAAAATCTTCTTTTAAAAAAAAGGGTTATTACCAGCATAGCATTCTTAACTGGTCTAAAGCCAATATTTCCTTGAAATAAACTAGTGATGGATAACCAACACATAATGAAACTGGGAAAATGTGAAAGGGTTTAGCATTATAATCACATACAACTGACAATAAAATGTGTTATGTTAGTGTTCATGATGGAAATGCAAGTAACTTCCACATTAGTGGAAATCTGCTTGTGGAAATGACTGTAACTCCCCTTCTTTTGCAGGACCCACCCTGGGTATATCTGGGGGCTGCTGAATAAAGGGAAACAGAACCTGGAAGATGCTGCCTTACTCTAGGGCCATAATCAAGAGTCCCAGGTGCCATGGTTTCTACGCTTTTTGGTTAGTGGTGATGCTTCTGCTCCAGGCTGTTGGTAGCTGGCACAAGGCAGAAACTAAAGACTATAAGACAGAGTTGTGTCTGTCCCTCTGTAATGAAAGTTGTCCCCTTTCAGTGAGGGGCAAATACAATGCACTTGGGGCCATTGTAGGCTACACTATAGGGATCAGAAAGGACTATTCTATAGCTGATTATTTCTATCTAGTTCCCCCAGTAGAGAACCAATTCTTCAGTGATTGATTTTACACAATGCTGGGGACACAAAAATGAGAATGATCCAGTTCCTACCATACAAACAATCCATTTCCTCTAAACCACCTGTCGGAGGCCAACTTTTTCCACATCACTGATTCTAAGGCTGTCCCCTCAGTTACAATAACAAAGTACATAGTGGTTTAAAGGGATTTGGTGAAACTCAACTCTCTGTGGGGGAAGGAAATTGATTTATGAACACTTGTCTCTCCATTCTCCCTGGATTTTTCTGATTATAAGGGGAGTAGCCTAAAGGGTAGGACTTAGGTAAATTTCTCCTCTCCACCATCAGCTCCCCCTCTTCATGTTGCCCCAACACACCACAGTTTAAAATTTTGCCAACAGAAAATCATTTGGGTTGATAACACTTTGAGGAGTTGGGTAATTATTTATAGATATCCTTAGTCTGTAAACATCATTTAGACACATCTTTCTATGTCATTGTGCCATTCAACATCTGACATAAAGGCAAGAAATGGGAGTTGAATAACACCTGTCATGAGATGTCTATCTCAAGAAATGCAAGTTGAATGAATGAATGAGTCAATGCTATGGGTCAGTATGATTGAATTCTTTTTCTTCTGCCACCTAGCTGAGATTCAGGGAATGTAGTTTGGAGTTTTCAGCGGTGAGGAGTACAGAAAGCATGGCAATTTGATGTAATGGGCAGGAGGTTTGAAAGGTAGCTGGTGGCCACATAACCCTCATGGCTCCAAGAGACAGACAGTGCTTCGCCCTGGAAGGGAAAAAGGCGTGGGGACCAGGGAAGAAAGGGGGCTGGAAAGACTTTGCACAGAGGCAGCCTTGCTTTATCTTACTACTCATTTCTGCCCAACCCCTCAAAGCCACAGTCCAGTTTTCCTTCAGAATCCTGAGGATGTGGGATCAGAACAGTGGAGAAGGGGGCTGCTTTATTGACGAAGCATCATACATGCTTCAGGTGGAGGCAGCCTGTGCTGGAGGTGGAAGGTGGGTTCATGGGAACTCTCTACACTTACTTTATCATGTGCCCACCTAATCTGCAACTTTAGTCTTAAGTAGTGTTGAAACGAAATACACTGTCTGGAGATGCTTATTGGCTTGGATGACTTATAGAAAAAATGAGATTCTTTATTAGCAACCATGCAGGCACTCTTTTTTTTTTTTTTAATTTATTCATGAGAGACAGAGAGAGAGAGAGAGAGAGGCAGAGGCAGAGGGAGAAGCAGGCTCCCCGCCTAGCAGGGAGCCCAATGCGGGACTCGATCCCAGGACCCTGGGATCATGACCTGAGCCGAAGGCAGACGCTTAACCATCTGAGCCACCCAGGCGCCCAGAATATAGAAATTCTTAATAGAAAAGAATTTAAAAACCATATTTGCAAGGCTTATCTATGAGGGAAGATTAATATTATGAAATAGGTAAGATTGTGATTTCATCACAGATGTACTTACTATGAATTTTGAGTATAAAAAGCGTATTTACATATTGTATTCAGAAAAATAACTGAGAAGGATTTAGAAAATTGATCTCCTTTCATATTTGTTCACTGGAATCACCCCACAGCTACCAGAGTAATGTCAGTTCCTCTCTTCTCACATGTTGAACCCATGACACTCAGGGGAAATTGGGAAGAAAAAATTTCCAGCTGTTATGGAGAAAGTAGATAACTTGGTGAAAATTTATTGTTAACTGAAAAAAAATCCAATCTTAGCACCTTCAATATGAAAACATACTGATTGCTTCCTGAGTTTTTCCCTGGAATTTAGGATATCCCTGGTTTACGATTTCAACTTCTTATCTGCCTATAATCTTCAAATAGTGCATATTATCAGAATCTTTGAAGCCTCTTATAAAACTCAAGTCTCTAGATAAAGAGGGTCTTTTCAAAGTGATGCTTCCAATATAAGAAATTAGAACTAAACATATCTGGATTTAGGAAGGCACTTGGCAGGGATTCTGGCTCTTTGTCTTGGCATCACCAGGCCCTTGATAGATGTGGGGGCCAAGGGCAGGCCACGCCAAATTGTGCCACTTTGGCATATTGATTATTTTGAATTAACATTACTTAAGAAACAGCCAATGTAAGAAGAACACTCTGACTTCTCTTTGTCTCCAGAAATCAGAAATCAGGAAATAAATCTCCCATGTGAAAGGTATCTTCCCCGTACCAGGAGGTAAAGACAGTCTTATCACCTGAGATAGGGAATCCAGAGCTGAAAAGGTCATATTGACAAACTTTGTTACTTTTACTAATTTACTACCCCAAATTTTACTAATTTGCTAGCCCAAATTCTATTTAAATTCCTTTTTTTTTTTTAAAGATTTTATTTATTTATTTGACAGAGAGAGACAGCGAGAGAGGGAACACAGGCAGGGGCAGAGGGAGAGGGAGAAGCAGGCTTCCCGCCGAGCAGGGAGCCCGATGTGGGACTCGATCCCAGGACCCTGGGATCATGACCTGAGCCGAAGGCAGACGCTTAACGACTGAGCCACCTAGGCGCCCCTTAAACTCCTTATTAATTAAAGCTCCCGAGCATAAGTTTTCTTAGTCCTGTCATTTCCTCACAGATTTATTGTTTCTTTGTCTAAAAAGTATAAAAGCTGTCTGTCTTGACCTTTTTGGGGGGTCTTAATTTATTGAGTCTCTGTATGCACATAATTAAACATTTTTTTCCCCATCCTGTTACTCTCTCTCATGTCTGTTTAATTCTTAGACCAGACCAGCTAAAAGAATCTTAAAGGGTAGAGAAAAGCTTTTCCTCCCCCAAATAGACCCTGAACTCTAGTTCAGAGCTCTTCATCAATTCTGTGTTCCCAGGACCTAGCACATAATTATGTTGGTAGTTTGGTCAACGTTTCTGGTATTGAACTAATTCTGAGACTTGATAGATATAATATGATAATGTTGATTCTTAAAGAAAGTGTTCCATGCTTATGGTTATGAAGTAGAAATGTCTGATTTTGATAATCACTTGCATGTTGATCAGGAAATCCTTTGTGTGTGTAAAATTCTTCACTCTTCAAGAAGAACCTGTGAAAGGGAGTGACATTATATATGTATGGTTTAGCTATTTTGTGTAACCAACCACTTTAAAATTCCACAGCTTATAATAGCCATATATTATTATAGCTTATATACCGGTTAGTTGAAGGCTTGGCTAATTTGGCTGGGCCCGCTCATGTATCTGCAGGTTGGCTGATGTCTCTGTTCAAGCTTGACTTGGCTAGAGTGTGTTAGTGCGTTATCTGGCAAAGCTCTTCTTCATGTGCTTTTATCCTCCTACTGAGATATAGACTAGCCCAGGTATTCCCTTTCTTGATGATGACAGAAGCTCAAGAGAGCAAGTTGAAACATGTAAGACTTTACTTATTGGCAAAACACATGACTGAATTTGGAGTCAAGGGGTCAGGAAATACATATTTTTGCAGAATTGCAGTCTCCGGGGAAAGGGCATGGCTATATAGAGGGATGAATAATTTGGGCCAGTAATGCAATCTACCACATTGCATTTTAGAGGCTATGGATGTGAAATAGAGTTGAATTTTAGTATTATTAAACATCTTCTCTTTAAGAGACCTTCCACTTTTATCATTATCCTACAAAGAAGTGTCCTTTAAAGAAGGTAATGTCATTAAAATTTAACTGTGTTTGCTCTTGATCACCAAATAAACATGTCATTAGTCCAATAGTTCATTAAGTCTTTGTGTCCCCTCCATAGCCTAATTGAAATCAACCCAAAGATTTTCAGAATAAATGTGTATTGTGTATTTTGTTTGACTATTTTAGTTCTGTAGATAAGGTTTAATTGAGAGCCCAACTTTGTGCCAATATTAACATTATAGACATATAATTTCCTGTATTATTCACTTTCTTTTTCCAGCATCACAAAAGCTTTCCCTTTCTAGTAAACAAGGGAAGAAAAATAAATAATTTAGAAGTCATACCTGTTACCTCAAGTATAGATTAGGTTGCCCTTGGCAGTTAAAGTGGTGAAGAGCATGAAATACTGATTCTTTATAAGCAGTTCATTTCTTCTCACTATCGCAAGAATTCAATTAATTTAGCAGCTAAAATAATATACAGGCAGGCATCGGGTTTCTGCTTGAACACTGACAGCTCAATGCAAAAATGAAGTTTAATTACATTTGACAGAAAAAAAATAAAAATGAATACATATATATAATATATATATTTTTTCATCAAAATTTTTAATCAGTTTGCAAATAGGTAGTATTATACTCGGGAAAGATTATTTGATATGTGATATACAAGTTTTATCTGGGTACGGCTTCAGAGAATAAGATCTATGGCTTTTGTGAGTATCTTTGGAGATGGTTGATAAGAAATTTCTTTTTTTTTTTTTTAAAGATTTTATTTATTTATTTGTTTGAGAGAGAGAGAGAAACAGCATGAGAGGGGAGAGGGTCAGAGGGAGAAGCAGGCTCCCCGCTGAGCCAGGAGCCCGATGTGGGACTCGATCCCAGGACTCCGGGACCATGACCTGAGCTGAAGGCAGTCGCTTAACCAACTGAGCCACCCAGGCGCCGGGTTGATAAGAAATTTCAAGTTGAAGGTGTACCTATGTAAATGAATGTGTGAGGTAGGTATGGAACAGGGAAGGCCTTACAGTCTGGGGTAGGGCATTAGCAGAGAGTTCAGGAGAAATGGTGAAGTAGGTGATGGTATTCTTTGCCCTGGACTCCCTTTTTTATGAACCTCATTTCTGTCATTTTTCCATCTCCAACACCATCAATTCCTTGTTCTGCTCCCACTCACCTTCCTTAAACCAGTGCTATGATGATAATTAGTGTTTAAGAACCATCTATCTGGGGACACCTGGGTAGCTCAGCTGGTTAAGCATCTGACTTTTGATTTTTGGCTCAGGTCATGATCTCAGGGTTGTGGGATCCACATCGGGCTCCATGTTCAGTAGGGAGTCTGCTTGTCTCCCTCTCCCTCTGCCCCTCCCCCTGCACTCTCTCTCTCTCAAATAAATAAATAAATCTTAAAAAAAAAAAAATCTATCTAAAAAAAGAAAAAAGAAAAAGAGAAACCACCCCTGGTTTGTGGCTTTTGGCATTTTCTGTTGTGTAAACGTTCCCATTGTGGCTGATTTGAAGCTGCTGATGTGCAACACAGAATGCAGAGTTGGGAAGAGATTCACGCTATTGACTCTGAGCCAACTGCAACAAAACCACTGCCTAGAACCCACCCCCTTAAAAGTAAAGGATACTGGCTGACATAAAGAGGTAGATGTAGAGCCCTAAAAAAAGATTGCCAGGTATATGTTATGTGATATTTGGGGGCCGGTGTACAGAGTGGGTTGTAGTTTAAGATTTCCAGTAACCAAAAGTCAGGACACAAATTAACCATTTTCCCTACCCCTTTTATATGGTTGTCAAGATACAGACACAACTGGTTTCTATTCATGAAGATCTGGGAATTAAAAGCCTCTTTGCTCTACATCATCAGAGTTACCACATCCTCATCCTCCTTGAAGAGGTTCAGTGATATGTGAATGATGGTTTTCCATTTTTAATGCCCTCATTGAGGTCCGGCGCACAGGAAAGGGTCACCGTCACTTACCTTCCACTGCAACATGAGCCATGAGCTGCAGAGATGGACAATGAGTCTGGAGAATGGTGACAGAGTCACGAGGGGGTCTGAGCCTAGGTGAAGGTGACAGGTGGACGGGTGTCCCAATTAATATTTTGGCAGCTGCAAGATGGCTTTTGTTTTTTAAAGCAAAAGCAAAATAAAGCTGAAAATAGTATATGAGTCTGTAGCAATGGCAAATTGTATAATGAAATTTATGTAAGTCTCCAGTTTCCATGGATTTGAGAAAGTGCCTTTTTCTTTTTCCTTCTTTTCTCTGTGTCCAGGCCTTTGTGTTTCCTGACAACCTACTGCCTACGAAGTGGTCTGTTAACTTGCTCCTATAATGAGCTGTGGGCAAAGGTTATTGTGGAATGGGCTGAGGTTTTTTTCTGCACTTATTTCATCTTAAGACACCAGAAGTTTGATGCATGAGTATTTCTGTCTTATAAAGATAGAACAACACAACATAATTTACCCAGCTCTTATCCTGTGCTAGGTTCTTTGAATGCATTATCTTATTTCATTAATCTTTTTTTAAAAGAGATTTATTTATTTTAGAGTGGGGGGAGGGGCAGAGGGAGAGGGAGAGAGAATCTCAAGAAGACTCTGTGCTGAGCACAGAGCCCAACATGGGGTTGGATCCCACAACCCTGAGATCAGGACCTGAGCCAAAACCAAGAGTCAGACATTTAACTGACTGAGCCACTTAGGCACCCCTTATTTCATTAATCTTATCAGGAGATGACAAGGGGAAATGAAGTATACATCTTTCAAAAGGGCATCTAATATATTTTTGGGCAAAATTTTTCTTTGGGTAAAAGGAATCAGTGATTTTGAGCATGACATAGTTGTGAAATGCAATGAAGACAATCTCCATCAACTCTACAAATTCAAAAACTTGTACAGCATTTATTTCCCCATTGTTTCCCACATGCTTGTTATCTCATTTCTTGCTGATGATAGAAGGGGCAGCATGATTTCTGCTGACATCCTTATTGCTGAGATCCTTACTGGTCTCCAAATTTTTGCTCTGTATTTCTACCCACAGGGTGTAGGAATCTTTGCTGGGGCTGGATCACTTCTGCTTGGGGTTCTTCACTTCTGGGTGCACCTGTGCATCCACTCTAAGTTTTTGCCCCTTCCTCGAGTGGTGGGAGTCAGGGAGAGCATGGGTCTACTGGTCACCATATCTGTAGATTTGCCCCCTTTTCTCTCTTGCCTCCCTTTCTCCTTTTTTTCCTTTCCTTCCAGGACCACAGGGAAGCATAATATTTTTAATGGCTGAAGCTTTAGGAGAACAATAGTTGTCTTTACAAGCAACGTCTGCTTTGAAGTCTGTAACACAAATATAAACCTGCCCCTCTGCCCTGTAAAGAGGTCCAAAGTGAAAAAACCCACATGTTATTATAAAAAATTATCCTGCTAGGGTATTTATTAGAACAGGCTCCTGACGATGATTGTAGATTCCTTTCTTACCTTAAAATAAAACCAAACCAAACAAAATAAAACAAACCCTCTTCCATTCCTCACAAGGAGCACTGCCTCTGTTTTCTCCAGCTGACACACACTAGGTCTTTAGGAGATCCTCATCCTCATTTGTTAAGGGTCTCTCTGTCCAGCCATGGAAGCCTGACCCCCCCCACCCCCCATAGTTTTATCCATGACCGACAGGCTGGTACCAGACTGTCTAGAGGAATCCCACCTCTGCCATGCCCAAATAATCCCCGTGTTCACCTCTTACCATAGGTAGTGAGAGTGTAATAAGGAGGGGTCAGGACAGAGCAAAGGGAGGAGGCTGGTGGCAAAGGCAGCTGTTTCTATCCAGACATACACTGGGGCTCCTTCCCAACTCACAGTAGGCACAGGAAAAGGCTGGGAGGAAGATGCATTGCTTTTCTGTCTATCCTTCTCTCCCTTTTAGACACTGTAATGAAAGAAACAAGAGGGGAGACAAATATGATCTCATTGCTGTGATTCGCTCCTCACTAGCCCAACTTCTACCCCTTTGCTCTTCCAATTTCTGTTGAGATTCTGCATCATGCCCTGTCTCCCGGCCCAATTTTGCCTCCAACTCTAGCCCAGTGTCAATTGCTCACTGCCTTCTGCTCTATTCCACTTTTTCTTCAATACTTCTCCTATACCTTTTTCTAGAACAATTGTCTTCCAGCTGAGTCCTCTGTCCCAGGTTCAAGAGTCATTGTCAATGTCAGTGGTAGGTGCTGGAGAAGGTGAGATTCCCAGATGTGAGGCCAGACCTGTGGTAAAGGGAGCTGTGTTCCTGACATCCAAGTGAGAAACTGAATGAAATTTCCTTAGAAACACCGTCACACTTGGTGATATTGTGCTGCTGAAGGGTAAGTAGAAGGTAGGTGTCCAACCTGGAAAACCCAACCTTCCAGTATACATTCTCTCAGAGAAGGTGTTATCAGAATCTAAGACTTCCAGATGGTTTTGGAAAGCAGCATATTCCTAGATTTGGGATTTCCAGGGTAGGCTGCCATTTTGTCGTTTAGCCATTGCTGTGTGGTGCTCTAAAAATCAATGGATTAGAACAGCAAGCATTTGTTCACTCATCACTCATGCTCAGCGTGGCGTTAGTTTGGCTGGATTTCATCGTGCATCTGTGAACAGCTGGCAGATCAGTTGGAGGCTGGCTGGTCCAGGATGGCCTCGCTTACCTGTCTGCTGGCCAAGAGAATGGGTTGGGTAGCCACTTGTCTCATTCTTCAGCAGGGTGCGCTGGCTTGTTTTCATGGAAATGGCAGGTTTCCATGAAACAGTGGAAGCAGAAGGACCTCTGGAGGCCTGCGTACAATGTTACTTCTGTCACATTCTTTTGGCCAAAGCAAGTCACAGGACAGAGATTCAAGCAGTGTGGAAACAGACCCAGCTTCTTGATGGAAGTGGTTGCAGAATCACATTATAAAAGCAAGATCCAAAGGCCATTCATTGGGCCATCAATGCAATCAGTCTTCCATGAATATAGAATCCATAATTCCCCAGGTGTATATGCTAGAAAAATGGTTAAAATTCATCTTTGCTATCCTGCCATTTCCCATGTCCTTCATTAAAGGGACTATACGTCATTCAGAAAAGCCTAGCTTTCTAAGATCTGTTAAAATAGTAACTGGCTGAAGGTTTGCTTTTTCCAGGAGTATTTATATTTGAATAGAGTGTTTCTAAAATCTGTAGTGATAGAATTTCAGACACTCAAGTTGGTGGTAAGAAGATAAATTCTGAAGGAGGTGAATACATCCTACAATTCTCAAATCACTTTAGTTACTTATAAGACGAATCCTGTTAGGAGTCAAACTGAATTAAGTAGTTAAATTATACATCTATTCATTCAGTTTTTCATTCTGTTATTTACTCCTCTGAGGTGCTAGAGCTCTTACTAAGTGCCATGGTGTATTAGATGGGTCTCTTTTGATTTCTTGTGTAGATATAAGAAGCATAAAGCAACTAGCTTAAGTTTAGGAGGGAACATTTCATCAGACTGTCCCCCAGAAGCTAAAGGCAGAAATATGGCCAAGCCTCAGAAGGAATTGAAACAGGGAATGGGAACCCTGACAGGAAATTTGTGCTCTTCATCTCTCACCTCGATTTCTCTCTTTAGGTCAGCCTCATCTGTCTCACTGCAGAGCTGCTGTGTGCAAGGCTGAGTCCTAGGGCTGAAAATACAGTAGCCAACCAAGCAGACCATGTCCCTGCTCTCGTGGAGGCTACATACTTATGAGCGAGGTCGGAGGACAAAAAGAAGAAACAAGTACATAAATAATATAATGCCAGGTGGAAATAAGGACTCCAAAATCACATGAGTAGAGATCTAGAGTCATGAGAAGAAGAATTCTAGATAGGATGTTGGGAATGTGTCTATGGCCTTTGGGCAGAAACTTGAATGACATAGAAGAATGGGAAAAGAACATTTCTCTTTTATTATTCCCCAAACTCCCAGGGAAGGAATGTTGTTGGCCTAGCTTCAATATGTGCCCAGCACTGTGAGGACCCTGTGGGTGAGGTGAGGGAACAGAATCTTGTAGTCCCAACACGGCTGCCCAGAATCTAAAACCATGTGGATTGGTAGAAAGCCAGTTTCCAGAGAAAGGAAGTATATTAATTTCCTTGGGCTGCTGTAACAAATCACCAAAAACTTGGTGGCTTAAAATAATAGAAATTTATTCTCCCATGGTCCTGGAGACCAGAAGTCCAAAATCAAGGTGTCGGCAGGGCCATACTCCCTCTGAAGATTCTAGGCGAGGATCCTTTCTTGTCTATTCCAGCTTTTGATGTCTCCTGTCCCATTTCATACATGGATACTGTCATCGGATTTAGGGCCCACCTCAACCCAGTAAGATCTCACTTCAATTCTTACCTTAAGTACATCTGCAAAGATCCCATTCCCAAGTTAGGTCTAGGTTAAGGGGTCTAGGAATTTTTGGAGGAACACTATTCAACCCACCACAGGAGGGGAGAGTGGTTGTTCCCAGGGCTTGGAGAATGCCTGAGAAGGTGTCTGCCATCTGTACCTGTGTTGGGTGATGAGGATATAACTGTTTGCCCTGAGGAACTCACAGTCCAGGAGTGAAGACAAATTAGCAAGTGCTGGCTGAACAGTGAGAGAACTGATAGCAGATTATATAATGCAAAGGGAACCTAGACGAAGGTATGGAGCAGGGCAGCTTGAAGGTGTCAGGAAAGTCCACCGGGGGGAGGGGGGATACTGCATTGTTTTCCATGAAGAGTAGAGGTGCATCTGGTGGATGCTGAGATTAGGACCTGAAACAACCATTAGAGAAAGAAAGAGGGCCCCTAGATTTTATAAAATTACTACCCCTTTTCTCAAAGGAGGAGAAAGGTCTAGAAAGTTGAGTGTGTATTCTAGAGTTGGCATATATGTGAAGGCCAGAATATTGTCAGGTGAGTTTTTGGCAAAGGCACATGCCTTGCTCCGTGGACTCATGGTCATTTTCGCAATGTTCCTACTCAGTCCCCATTAACCACTTCGTTTAGAGCAGCTGCCGTTCAACAGCAAGGGCTTTCGTGACTGGTCAGAGATGTATCAATATTCTGAAGTGTCATCCTGAGAGGCCTTTCCCACTGTGGCCAGTCGTCATGTCCTAGAGATACTGGAACCCTCGCTCCTAACATGGCGGTCGGAAGGCTGTTACTTTCTGCTAGATCTGTTTTTCCTGGAGGGTAATTAGGCTTGAGAAATGTCAAGCCAGATGCTTTGTGCAGTTTTGCATAGCTCTCTCCCTTTGCCCACAGCATGCAAAGGTGGAGATTTTAAGAGAAATTGGAGATCTGCTCTGTGTCTGTAGCACCGCGCTGCTTGCCTGAAATATTTGCTGCTCCTTGGTTTCATTTTCTATGAGAAGAAATAACCTACATACTATTATTGTTACTATGAATTTCTGGAGACGCAGTACTTCTATTTTCTTCACTGCTAGGCATTCAGACTTTTCATCCCAGTCTTGGGATAAGTTTTCCTTCATTCTTTCCTGAGGTTGGTGAACTTTGATATTTATGTGAAGAAATCTATTTATTTAGGTATACAATGAGTCAGTGTGACTTCACTACAAAATGAGAGTATCAAAGAAGAAATTTGTTCCAACATCTGTGAGATAGGCTGCCTGATCTCAGAAAGAAAGAATTAGAAATCACAAAATACTTTTAATATGGAACTGAAACCCAAACTTTGTTTATATGTGTTTTGCAAACCAGGTCAATAAAAAGAAAGTGTCAATTAAGAGACAGCTCTTTCCCTTTTAAAAATAACCTTTATTTCATTTAATGGTATTTCTTTTATTCGTATTTAAAAGCAGACTAATGCATCTTATCTTTGTTATTCCAAATGAATTATTATATGTCTTTATGCTAAACACCAAGGTTTGGAAAGATTCCTGGGACTCAGTTTTTTGGGGGCAATACCCTGGATCCAGTCCTCAGAGCTTATCACTGTGCCTCAGGCAGGTGGGTTTTCAAAGGTTTAGGAACACTAGCATATTCCTCCAAAGTTCTCCCCAACAACTGGTCTGAAATGAGCATTTTAGTGAACATACCCCGTGGAGGGGTGGCTCCATAAGCAGTTACTGGAGATTTGTCCTTTCACAGGATGCAAGGATCATGGAACAATCTACAGAATCATACACTATCAGATGGTGCTGAGGGTCTGAGGGAACTTTGGGAAACACGTGGAAGGACCCTTTTGCAGCCAGGTGGTATTTAGAGTGTGGGCTTTGGAGTGGCAGACCTGGGCCTAAATCCTGGCTCTGTGACCTTCTGGCTTGTGTTCTCCTGTAAGGAATTTATCCTCTCTAACTCTGTTTCCTCCGCTCTCAAGGGGAGACACACCACCTGTTTCAGACCCACTGTGATCACCGAGTGCAGTGTCAGGGCACCGGGCATGGAACAAGCATTACATGAATGGACATGCTCCTCTGTTTCCCAGTTTCCTCTAGAGCCAGCCCCACACTCTCTTCACTAGGCCAGTTTTGCAACTTGTCATCATCTGATGGTTTTCTTTGCTTTCTTTAGTGTTCATGTCATGAGTGAAGATCACTTCATTTTTTCCATCAGTGTGAGAAAGACAGCCTGTCCCCTCCATCACTTCCATGCAGCCCAGCCACCAACTTTGTTGTTCTGACTCAAGCTCCCTCCTAAGTTCTGGTCCTACACCTTCAAGGGCTTGGTGTTTCTCTACTTGGATGCTCTGCCATCTCATCAAATTCTTTACCTGTTTAATCTCAAATTGAATTTATCACCTTTTTCCCAGAGTTCCTTCTATTGTGTGTGTGTGTGTGTGTGTGTGTGTGAATTCCCTCATTCTTCCAATCAACCTAAGGAGAACTACTAGAATTATCTTTACCATTTCCTTCTCCTTCCTATCTTTTATATTAGGCTCTGAATGCTACAGAATCCCCCCGTCGCCGATCCCCCACCCCTGGCAAAATACACACTTTGTTCCTCTTACTTTCTTTTTCTTCTTTTCTTTCATTCAGCATTTATTCATCAAATATATTTATGGAGTACCCTTGTGTGTGCCATGGCAACAAGTCTAAGTGACTTCTTACCACCTCCCTTTCATACTCTTGCAACAATCTCATAACTGATTACAGCAGAAGCTGGACTCTGGAGCCAGATTACGGAGATTCAAATCCTGGCTCTGCAAATTTCCACCTGTCGGACCTTGAGCAAGTTACTTAACTTCTCTTAGCTACAGATTTGTCATCTAGAAGGTGGCAATCATGACAGTACCTACTTCATAAGGTTGTCAGGAGCAGTGAGCGAGTTAACACAGGTGAAGTGCTTAGAATAGTGGCTGGCACATGATCAGGACGACATAGATGACAGATAGTAACCGGGTTCCCTCCCTCTCTGCTTCCTTTCTCTGTACTTCATCCTTCATTAGATTTTCTGAATTTGCTTTTAACAAAGATTTCATCAGATCAGTTTCCAGTTTGGTGAGTCCTCATCCCTACAGATTCAGGTCATTTTCTTTGCTTGACTTTCAAGAGCCTGTCTATCTTTGGCCCCAACCTCACTTCCTGCTATACACACTCTCTCTCTTCCAGCTGTTATGAACTTGTGCACACCGTGAGAGACGCACCTCATGTTTGCATTGTTCTTTCCAGTGTTAATGGGTTTTCCACGTGTCAGGATACTGGATAGCGTTTCCTTCACCATCCTCTGCCCAGAATGCCTCTTCCCCTTGCCCCAGATTTGTACATCCCAAGGCTTCCCATCTTTCAGTCTTACCTTTTCTAGAGATTCTTTCCAACCCACTCTGTCCTCAGTGGTATGTGGGAAATCCTAGTTGCATTCATTTAATTCTCTGTGTTTATGACAGCACATCGTACCTATTTCTATACTTTGCAGTCTTCCTTACCAGATTTTTTTTTTTTTTTAAGATTTTATTTATTTATTTGGGAGGGAGAGAATGAGAGAGAGCACGAGAGGGAAGAGGGCAGAGGGAGAAGCAGACCCCCTGCCGAGCAGGGAGCCCAATGTGGGACTCGATCCCAGGACTCCAGGATCATGACCTGAGCCGAAGGCAGTTGCTTAACCAACTGAGCCACCCAGGCGCCCCCCTTACCAGATTTTGACTGCACATCCTCTAGGGCAGGAACTGATAAAACTTTTTCTGTAAAGGGCCAGATAGAAAGAAAATGTTTCTAGGCTTGTGGACCATACTGTCTCTGTTTTGTCAACTACTTGCCTCCGCCACTGGAACATGAAAGCAGTCATAGACAATATGCAAACAACTAGGTGTGGCCATCTTCCAATAAAACTTTATTTACAAACACATGTGGCAGGATGGATTTGGCCTTTGGGCTGTAGTTGCTGACCCCTGCTATAGAGAAGTGCCTGTTCATATACTGAGATGTTAAATAAAATGCTACTGATGGAGTGATCTCAAATGTGAGATTTGGATGGATTCTGATGGGTTTGTGACGATCTCCAAATGGGGGCAGGGGAGACTCATCCAGGACTTACAGAGAGAGTAACTGCACTTGGAAAAACCACAACATACTTACTGTACATCCATCCCTGCTCTTCCCAGAAATCCTATTTAAACTCCAGATAGTGGAGAAAGATGGGAGGTGGGGGAGGGGTGGTTGCTAGGAGGAAAGTCTCATCACCATGGAAACAGCTTTTTGCATTCCTGCATTGGTCTGTGAACACCAGGTGGTTCACAAACAGCTAAGAAGCATCTGAACTTACACTGTGAAGAGAAAACAGCTTTTGACTATACTCAGAAAAATGTATCTGCCTTGGTCACTGGCCCATGGGTTCCTAAATGATTTTTCAGAGTACCTGAACACCACTGTTTTCTGAACAGCCTTGGAGAATATTTTTTTAACTGATTAAACACATAATGTTTAATTATTAAACACATACTGATTAAACACAGGAAAGAACAGTGATTGAAGTTTTGAATATTTTTTTCTTTCCTTTCAGACCATAGATTAATGCTAGACAGGCGTAGCTAATCAGATTTAACATTTCTTCACACTTTATTACTTCAACAAATGGGACAGGAAAACCTTCCCAATATCTAAAGCTCCCAAGATTTCATGAAACCATTTAAAAGATTTATTATTTTTTTCTTCCCAGACTGTCTTTCTCAATTTTAAATAGTGACCATTCCAATTGTGGTCTTCCAAATGAAAAATTACTCTTCCTAAATTCACCTCCCCTGTTTTTGCCATGTAATTAATTGTGGATCAACTCTTTCAGTATAGCATGTAATAATTACTTTCTATAATTGATTTAAGTCTCAAATTATAAGCCCTTTGTTTCCCTGTGAGGAGGGACACCAGAGAACTAGGAAATCAGAAGCTAATGCCAGGTACTAGGAAATAGTGCCCAGAGTAACAGAAGGCCTTATCAGAGTACAATGATGGTTAATTTTAGTCAGAGATAATGGAATTAAGTTCCAATTGAAGACATCAATGATTAGAACAGGGCCGGATGCTCAGAAAAATGCTGCCCCAAATGGGTGGCCTCTATATGACAACTTAACATCCAGTAACTATGAACTTGACCTTATTTGGAAGTTGCAGATAGAATCAAGTGAGGATGAAGTCATATTGGGTTAGGGTGAGCCCAAATCCAATGACTGACGTCCTTATAATAAGGCAGAAATGTGGACACAGACACATAGAGACAAGAAGGCCACAGGAGGATGGAGGCAGAGATGGGAGTGATGCCTCTATAAGTCAAGGACCGTAAGGATTCTGGCCACCATTAGAAGCTGAAAGAGTCAAGGAAGGATCCTTATCTAGAGACTTCAGAGGGAGCGTGGCCCTGCCGCCATCTTGATTTTGGACCTCTGGCCTTCAGAACTGTGAAAGAATAAATTTCCGTTGTTTTAACCACTTAGGTTGTGATATTCTTTTACAGCAACCTTAGGAAACTAATATAACTTGTATTATTATTTAGATAATATTTTTCTTTAAATTGATTCCTTTTTTAAATAGATAACTTCATTTAAAAAGTAAACTTTATAGCAGCAGTATTATGCATGGAGAAGCAATAACATTTTCCACATATAAAATAAATATAGGAGAAATATAAAATTATTGCCCTAAACGTATTTGGCAATGAACTACCTCATGGCTTGCTTCAGCTCTCTTTTGGATAACTCCTGGTATAGGAGCCAGGTGCCCTTTGTACCAGTTTAATATTCTCTCATCCCAGGTTTTGAGGCACATAATTTCCAGCTGAAAACCTTAACTTTCCACTTGGTTGGTGTATCAGGATGCTTTGGGGTCAAAATGAACAGAAACCTCAATTTGAATTGTCTTAGACAAGAAGGAAATTTATTATCTCAAATAACAAGAAGTTCAGAGATAACATATGCCTCAGGTATAGTATGATGGAAGCTCTGCCTCAATTTCTCTACTCTTTTCTCCGCTCTGCCTTTCCTTTCTTCATATGTTCATCAGTGAGCTTCTCTCAAGTTTGCAAGATGGTTCCTAACTGAAGGAAGGTGGTAGAGGGAACAAGGAGTGTGGGAGTGGGGGCTGGGAGAAAGAACCTCTCCCATGCCGTGGGTTATAAAGACCTTCCCTTAAGTTAATTGGGTCTACTTAGGACATGTGCCCATCCCCAAACCGATAACCATATTTGCTGGGGGAATGCTATGCTCTGGGTTCCTGAACCAACCATTGGCAAGTATGATATGGGTTGGCTAAGATAAATTCAAATATGCTTGGGTTAATGCAGTCACTCCTTCCCAAAGGGAGCCAACTCAAAGCTTCGTTGAGATTCCACATCCGGCTCCAAGTTCAATATCTCTCAGTAATATCTTCCTCTTGGTGCAGAAATCTCCGGTTAAGAGTTAAGTTGCTCACCACCCTCCCCAACATTAACTCATATACAATGGTGGAAAATGAACACAATGGTAAATACTCACTTAGTGTGTGTGTCGGGGGGAGAATGGAAATAGCATCTAGTGGTCATTGGTTCAAAGCACATGTTGGATCATAAGAGTGTATGCCCCATGCCCTGGCAGCCGTTCTGACACCCTAGTTCTGCACTACAGGCTAATGTTCTCTCCACTGTTCTCTGTGGGCACTCTGTGATGGGCATTAGGAAAAGGAATGCCCTTTCTTCGAGGTGCAAATCTTGAGCAGTTTATTTATCGTAGGTACAAATTCAGACAGCTTGTGATTGCTTTGAAGGGTTATACGATCACAAGATGCTAGCTGGAATCAGAACATTTTGGGTAATACAGAGGCTTTAGAAACTGAGCGGGTATTTTGTTTACTTGCTTCTGGTTAATTCCATGGAGTAGACACCAGAGCCAGAGATCTTACCCAGACATCACCTTTGTGGCTTGGCTTTTCTGTCCGCTTCCTATCTGCCTTTGTTCTTCGCCTGATCGCCCTTGCATCCAGGATAAAGGATATTTCAAAGCAACCATTTAATCTAAAGTCAGGCTGCTTATTCCAGCTGCTTCTTCACATGGAGCATATTTAACACTTGGATGAGGCTTACAGGAGGCTCACAGGCAGGGCCCAGGTGATCAGGCTTGTCTTCTGCTCCAACCTTTTTTCCTGCCTAGTCTCTGCCTAAGTCTTTGCCTTAGTTGGAAAACTTTAGTTTCGAATAGAGAATTTTAATTTTACAATCTTGCAAGGCAGTAAATTATCATATTTTCAGTCAATTTAGCTTGCAGGCCACAGGTAGAAAGAACTTTTTTAAAAAAAATTTTCAAGTATAGCTGACATACTAATTTCAGGTGTACAACATAGCGATTCGACAATTACATACAGTATGAAATGCTCACCACGGTAAGTGTAGCTACCATCTGTCACCGTGCACTTATTACGTTATTATTGACTATATTCCCTATGCTGTGCTTTTCCTTCCCGTGACTTATTTATTTTATAACTGGAAGTTTGTGCATCTGACTCCTTTTCACATATTTCAAATAGCAAAGCCATACTTGCTTTTCTTCTCTGCTTTTAAAATAGCCACTTTAGGGATCAAGGTTCTGCGAAAAATAAAACCAGACGCTTTCAACTTAAATCTGTCTGTTGTTTTCAATATATCTTACTGAACACCATAAACAGTAGCTGACACAGTCCAACATCCTGAATCTTTCCTAATATGCGAGCCTTCATAGACACATAGGCCCTAACCCCAGACATAATATGCAACAACTAAACAGTTATCTTCTACCTGCATCACAAGCATCCCCACTTTCAGGTTGGGAATCCCAGTCTGCAAGCTCAACTCTAGGGGGCAACGTTCAGGTTGTTATTTGTCTTCATGGCTATGGACGGCGACCTGCGAGGAATAGCGGCGTCCTCATTACCTTACCTGCACTCAGTCGGTGCTGTACTTGGGGCTCTATCAGCACCCCAACACTTGCTGCCAATTTCTCTGTAAGTCTTAGCCGCGATCAAGAGAAATGGACTTCGGGGCGCCTGGGTGGCTCAGATGGTTGAGCGTCTGCCTTCGGCTCAGGTCATGATCTCGGGGTCCTGGGATCGAGTCCCGCATCAGGCTCCCTGCTCCTTGGGAGCCTGCTTCTCCCTCTGCCTTTCTCTCTCTCACTCTGTCTCTCATGAATAAAAAAAAAAAAAAAAAAGAGAAATGGACTTCGGTCAATTTGAGCAGAAGAGTAATTTATTGAAAAGGTATTGGCTACTTTCCAGAAATGTTGGGAAGTCTGGAGTCCTAGGTTTGGAAAAAATCGAGCTCAAGGAAAAAAGAGAGAGAGAGAGAGAGAGCTGCCCATCAGAGCTGCAGCAAATTCTTGTCCCAGCCTCACACTGGCAAGGACCACTGGAGCCCCTGCTGCCGGGCACCCAATCCCACAGGTCGTCTGCACAGGAAAGTGGATGTCATCGCTTCCTCCATGTCCCTTAGCTAGCTTTCCCGCTTCTGTTGCATTACATCACTACTTCACGATGTGAAAATCTCAAGAGGGTGCATCGGATTGGCTGAGCTTATTAGGCTTTGCTTCCAGGACTGCTGTGAAAGCACCTTCTAGTGTTTTCAGCCTCTCTAGGAAGAGACAGGCTCTACCTTTCCCAGGACTTTTAAGGTGCAGAGTTCCCGATACGGGGGAAGGAGGCAAGGGCACTGTGTTAAAAAGAAATGACATGCCTATTTCAGCAGAGTATATATACCTGTTAGTTTCATTTGCTCTGAATTCACAATTAAGGTTTTATTTACAGCAATTTTCAAAGTTCTATAGGTGCCTAGGTAATATCAGCTTCCATTTATAAAATGAGCACAAAGTGTTTCAAGTGCTATTTATAGGTAGCCTTTAATTCTCACAACCCCCAACGTACATATGATCCTAATATTAGCGATGATGATCAGGATAACTACAATAATTGCAGCAACTAGCATTTACGCATCTGTGGGACAGACCCTATGCTAAGTGCTGCCCCTGCGCAGCCTCATTCCATCTTCTGGTTACATTGTTCCTGTTTTACTGAGGAGGAAAGTCAGGCTTTTGTAACGTGCCCACCGCTTCCCAGACGGAAGGAGACTGGAATCAGTCTCAATGTCTCTGTCGCTGGGCACTCTAAGACTACAAATAATAAGGGTTGTACTAAATGTTGAGTTTGGGCCTTGGATTTGGTCCAGATCTATAATTCAAGTTTGCGTTGGCTTTGACCTTCGGAAGGCCAAGCAGCTAAATGCTCCTTTCGTTGTTATTTGTGGCATCCTTGAACTTTTGATCAACATCACACAGTTTTCACTGTGTCTAATCAATATATCAACACGAGTAGTGTGAACAAGGTTTGTCATTTTGGTTTATTGTCAATATCTGAATATTCACATTTAAACATAGTAAGCGTTCCAAATGTAACTTGAAATGAAAATTTCCTTCTCAACCATATGTTTAAGTTCTATCAGTTGATTGAGATATTTATTATGGCAAGACTGAAGTGCTGCAGGTGGTAGAGTTGCTAGCTTTATGTACCAAAAGAGTTATGATGAACTTTAAAATGGCCAAGTGAATAGGAACTGGATTGATAGTTAATATGGATGAAGTAGATTCCTTAGCTAGATAGCTTTAGAAAGATCATTATTTACATTTTGAGTCAAAAACTTTATAAAATTTTAGGGCGCCTGGGTGGCTCAGTTGGTTAAGCGACTGCCTTCGGCTCAGGTCATGATCCTGGAGTCCCGGGATCGAGTCCCGCATCGGGCTCCCTGCTCGTCAGGGAGTCTGCCTCTCTCTCTGACCCTCCCCCCTCTCATGCTCTCTCTCTATCTCATTCTCTCTCTCAAATAAATAAATAAAAAACAACAACAAAAAAACTTTATAAAATTTTAAATAACACTACAAGATGGAATAAAGAAATTAGATTATATCATAATTCTACTCTTCAACGATTTGTTTGCTCTGCTGCCATGTTTTTAAAATATAATCTTTTGTTTGTTTTACTTATTTGAGAGAGAGAGAGACAGATAGGGACAGAGATAGCGAGAGAGAGCACACACAGCAGGGAGGAGAGGGAGAAGCAGGCTCCTGCTGAGCAGGGAGCACGATGTGGGGCTGGGTCCCAGGACCCTGGGATCATGACCTGAGCCGGAGACAGACACTTAACCTGAAGACTGAGCCACCCAGGCGCCCGTTAAAATATAACCTCTAGGAACTACATTTGATATTTGGTCCTTTAAGTCTACTCAGACATTGAGTCTTTTAAGAAAAAAAAGTTCTTTGGACTTCTTTCATTTTGATGGGAAGAATTTTAAAAAGTGGAATGTCAATATTGTCACCTCAAAATTTTACAATGAGGAATTAAAACTTTCAAATCATGTACAACAGCATCTAGGATGAATCATCCTCGGTCTAGACAGAATAAAGAATTTTAAAAGTGGGAAGAAAAAAGTATTAGGGGAGAGTGAGCACATCGGGCACCTACGACTGTCACTAATCAAACCTTAAAAAAATAGACTTATCAGAAGATGTTTTAAGAAGATAGTGTCTTACAATTTTCCTTCTACAGAGGCTAGAACTTGAAACAAAAGACTGGTGAATTGATTGCTCTGGAGTGCTGACCACCAATCATTTTTAGTAATTAAAATTGGAGGATTTTTGGGCACCTGGGTGGCTCAGTTGGTTAAGCGACTGCCTTCGGCTCAGGTCATGATCCTGGAGTCCCGGGATCGAGTCCCGCATCGGGCTCCCTGTTCAGCAGGGAGTCTGCTTCTCCCTCTGACCCTCCTCCCTCTCATGCTCTCTGTCTCTCTCATTCTCTCTGTCTCAAATAAATAAATAAAATCTTTAAAAAAAAAATTGGAGGATTTTTGTCAGGTTTCCCAAATCTGTGAATCTAAAGGTACAAAGTTCCTTAGAGAAAATGTTTCTGAAAATAACTTCCCTGAATTCTATTCTACTGTGCATAAAGAGGTTAAAAGTAGCATTGGATGAGCCAGTTGAAAGTGACTGTCCACTACGATGTTGTAATTGTGTAGCACAGGGAGCTGACAAGTGACAATTCTATGAAAGTATGTTTCTGCCTTTTTAAAATTTGACTACTAAAAATGTTAGCAATAAAATTGCAATTTGGGGCATGAAATTTCATATTTGTACTTGCATTTGAGAAGTTAGACAGCTAGATTCAGCTTTGGGTTTAATTTTCAACCAATACTGTGAAAAGCACTTGACCATTCAGCATTCCCTCCAAATGTGTATTATGGGCTCGTCTCTCATAAAAAGGGTTCCTTCCTGCTCAGAAAGCCAGGCATGTATTTCTTAAAACAAGCAAAGTACTTCGCAGGCATCAAAGGAATGGCTGAAGCTGGCCAACACCAAGCCTTTGTCCCCTCCTCTTTCTCACTAGGGGTTTCTTTCTTTCTTCTTCTTCTTTTTTTTCCTCGTGTTCTATAGAGCCACTGGTACCTTTTGCATCTTTGCTCAATCCAGAGTGTTAGCCACTACTTTGAGGAGCATGAAGGGGCCATCGAATGCTATCTAAAACAGATCTTACACTATACGAACTTGGGGTGCTGTCTGGGGGAAGCATCGTTGTGCCATTAAGCTCGACCACTTGGTGGCACCAGAAAGTAAGAGCCAGCACTGCTGGAAGATCCGTCCTGGAGGTAACCAGTTCCTAACGAGTTGCAAAGAGAAAGCATAAGGTAAACGGTCATTTCTTGAGAAAAATGGGCTTTGAATTCACCTACTCATTTTCTTCCCTCGTCAAAATAGGGGATTGTGGCGGGGGAGAGGAAGCTGGTACTAGACTAGAAAGAAGGTTCCTTAGACCCCTTTAACGTGGGCATTCTATGATCCTCACGTGCCCTGTGCTCTCGGTAGGCTCTTTGTGAATTAGACTAAAATGATGGTAATGGCCAATATTTATTGTGAGCTTATTACGTACCAGGGTATTGTACTATGTGGTGTGTCATACAGATTACTTTATGAGTTTATTTTTCTTTCTTATTTTACGTAAGACTTTCATAAATCCTCACAATGCTGTAATTATAATATTCTTATAGTTAAGACATAAGGAAATGGGTCTTGTAGAGGCTAAATGACTTGTGCAAAGCCACACAGCAAGGAAATGGTGCCGCTGGGATTTGAACCCTGAAGACCGTCCCCAGAACCTGGGTCTTCATTGCCACACAGTCTATTTCTGAGCACTCCTTCCTCTCCATGGGAAGTCCCTTTCCTTTCATGATTTTGGCTCTTTGTTAAGGGAAAGCCTCCCATACGTGAAACCTACAGTCCACTTAAGAAATAATATTCATTATTACATTGTTATCATTTAGGGAAGAAAAAAATGAAGCCCACTTACTATACTTATTTCCAAATTTTAAGTTGAAATTATGTCTTTATAGATTTAGCAGCACAAGAGGTTTGGCCAAGGACTCCCGCTAGAATCCAACAGTACCGTGTAATTCCTTTTCCGTCCATGGTTTCTGGACAGCAGACTCAGGCAAGATTCTTTATTTCACGTGCTTGTTATATTGTTCCTTCTTTTTTTTTTCAAGATTTTATTTATTTACCTGATAGAGAGAGAGAGAGAGCACAATCAGGAGGAGGGGCAGAGGGAGAGGGAGAAGCATGCTCCCCATCCAGCAGGGAGCCCGATGCGGGGCTCGATCCCAGGACCCTGAGATCATGACTCGAGCTGAAGGCAGACGCTTAACCGGCTGAGCCACCCAGGCGCCCAACTTTTTTTTTTTTTTTTTTAAGGATTTTATATATTTGAGTGAGCGAGTGCGCGCGCGCGCGCTCACAAGCGGAGGAGAGGGGAGGGGAGGAGCAGAGGGAGAGGGAGAAGCTGACTCCCCGCTGAGCAGGGATTCCAATGTAAGGCTCCGTCTCAGGATCCCGGGATCATAGCCTGAGCCGAAGGCAGGAACTTAACGGACTGGGCCACCCAGGCACCCGGTATTGTTCCTTTTATTGCCAGACCAGGAGATGGACATTTGGTTTGAACTTCCCTTGTCTTCTATGAAAGCATGAGTGACTAACGTTAGTCAACAAGCTGGCCCCTTGTAGCATGGAGTGATCTTAAATGTCCCTTTCTTCATATTTGCCCTCTTTCAGATCAGCACTTTGCAGATGACATCTTTTCCTCTTTTTATTCCCTTTGCTGCTATTGTTTTTCTTGCTTTTCTCCTGATCTCTGCCTATGCCCAGGGTCCACACTAATTCCTTAAACTTTTAATTAGTTTATTTGTTTTATCAGCTGAACTTACTCCCACCTGTCTCTCTCTCTCTCCCATGTTTCTGGTTGAATTAGCCCGATCAGGCTGGCGGAAAGGCTTGTTAAGTTTGATTTTTTGAACAGCTGAGGCCACTGAGGCTCAAGGATAAAATTGGATCAGGCGGGGCTAGCCTGTGGAGGCCTAGCGTGGCTGGTAGATGTTTATTTTGTTTCCTCTACTTCAGTACTTGTGTTGGCATTGTATAACTCCAAGAGTGAGGATCTGGTCCAGGTGTGTGTGTGTGGGGGGGTCTGTATGTGTCTAAGCCGGGCCTGGAGGGGCAGTGGTGGGGGGTGGTTATGCTCCCGTGAGATCTGACATGGCACTCACCCACTTGGACACTGTGGTTAGCTGGTGGGGCTCTTGCAGAATGTTGCCGATTCTGCCGTGTGTGCTCATGGGCCTGGGTTTCTCTGGTGTGCTTTTACAAGGAAGGACCAGCCCATGGCTGGTCTTTCTCTCAGTCCTTATCCGCTGCTGACAGTTGTGAGTGTCATGGTCGTCCGAGCTTCCTACGTCCATAGCGTGGCTTCAGGACATTCATTTTTCGAGTTGTCAGGCAGGTTCTTTTGGGATATTTTCTTCCTGGGATGACATCTCAGCCCAGACAGTCAGTTCCTGTGATGCTGGGCACTTAGCTTCCAGGGCCAGCCAACTCGGCAGTGATTCCAAAGAGGCCTGAAGCTTCCACTGAGGGGGAAAATGAGAGTTAAGTTTGGATTTCAGAGGAGTTTAAATGTCAGACTAAAACTGTTGGTCTTCATTCAGTGTGCAGAATAATGGCTATTCTGATTATGAAATTCATATATGATCTTTGTAGCATGTGTAGAGAGAATAATAAGAGCCATTTCGATATTGTCATGGTGACTTGGCATAGGAAGGGGAAAAATGGGGGTGACAAGACGTGCTCAGATTCAAGGTGGATTTTGAAAATAGAAACTTCAGGACTTACTCGGGTCTTTTTCAGTTAACATTATATCAGAAGCATTTTTTAAATAAATTTTTTATAAATTTATAAAACCATTTCCCAAAAAAACCACGATTTTTTTAAATAAATTTTTTATAAATTTATAAAACCATTTCCCTAAGTTCGGCATTGCAGTGTTTAAACAAGGGGATGAGAGGATCTTCAGGAACTTGATGTAGAGATGAGGAGTGGGAAAGATAAGAATTCATTGGAAAACTGTTGAAATCAGCAGAGGGGCCAGAAGGGCTCAGATTGAGCTGGTGGCTGTGAGTGTGGCAAGGAAGGATGAGACGTCGCACAAAAGAATAAAGCTCTGGAGACTGACGTGGAGACTAGGGCCAAGAGAGACATTCGCCACACCATCCTAGCCATGACAAGTCCTAGTACTGGGAGGGATTCTCTGTGTTACCACACCAAATGGTTGGGGCAAGTGATAGCATTAGAGGTAATACATAGAACATACTGTTGGTGGTAATTATTCTGTGGAGGCCAAAACAAAAACTGGCCATAGCATACTTTCTCTCAAAGAAATGGCCCATTTCCAGCCATTGAAAGTACAGACGTGCTGCTCAATGTTCCCTTCAAGTCCTGTTGTTGCTGTTTGCTGGTTTTAAGGGGTGTGTCAGTGGGAATCCCTGGGGCCATCTTGGAGGCTGTCAGCCACAAGAGGGTTCCTGCCTTTTAGCTGGTTAGCCAATTTGTACTCCTCCCAAGGCGGGAAGCCTGTGGAGACCCCTGAATGAGCTCAGGAAGCCCAATGCCATAGCTGCCTAAAGGACGAAGACAATGTGCCATTTTCAAGAGGCCAGTTCGAAAGGTCCTTTTCTCCTTCCCTTTCCTCTGGAATTCTACTGTTTTGCCTCATAAGTGCCCACGCTGGAAAACGGACGTGGTGGTGGGGTGAATGGCAGGAGAAAATAAAAGGCTGGCAGGCTTGATGGAAGATTACACATAGGCTGGCACTGAAGCCATGCATCGCTGCAATTTGGCTTCTTGCTGGGCTGCTCTGGTCAAGGATTGGGAGGCTATGAGATGGTAACTACTGGCTAAAATTGGGTTTGGGATTATCTGAGCTTTTATTATCCACTTACTCCCTCTCCTCTACTACCAAAAATAATGGAGATTTGGCTATGGGATCAGGAGAGGTGGATGTCACAATACTTACTGTAATCCGCTTCCTGGCTTACAGATTAGGACCATGACCTCTGGATATGACGACATAAATCTCCTTTTATCTCTTTCCAGGTTCTCCGCATTTTGAAGAGAAGATCATGGAACTGGAAGTGCCAGCCATTTGCTGTTTGCAGTATTTCTGCATCTCCAAGAGGCAAGTGATAAGAGCGAGAGTCATAGACCACACTGGTAGGGGTCCTGTCTTGCAGAGGGACAGAAGCAAGAGCAGGTGGGACCCTCCCCTTCGAGGGAGACCTTTTGGTCCCCGTCTGGTTGTGGGTTGGGTAGTGGAGCAGGGGTAAGGAGTCAGGGCGTTACTGGTTTCTGATCCAGGGATCTGGATGGAATCTATTACATAGGATGCATTGGTAGTCAGAGACACTAACTAGATTAGTCCTAACTGCTACAGAACTTAGGTAACTCTTTCCTTGCATTGTCAGGAGAATAATTAATAATCACCTTGCCAATAGTTGTGATTTGGTGTTTTGTTTGTATTAGAGGATTGCACAAAATTTTTAATCCCTGTGATATCCTTCCCCTGGCACCATATTTCCAGATGTACAAAAATGAGGGGTCAATTCAGTGGAATTTAATCAAATGTGTTGTTTGGTGTCATTTGTTAATAATTCCATTCCACAAATATTTATTGGGGCCTACTATGTGTGGGCTCATTGCCAGGTGGGGCCTGACAATGAGATGGAGCCTCTGGGGCAGATTAATTACATATATATGTGATGTCAACAAGCCTTGGAGTTGCTCTAATATTTTGCTGTTTCTCCAGGTATTTGAGGATTAACATTTTTCAGAGCCTTCATTTCAGAATCTTCAGCACCTTTGAAGCTTCTTATCTTATTCTGTTCTTCTTGCTTATCCTTCTCCATGATTCTCCTTGGCTGAGCCTCCTTTCCCTTTCCCTGATTTGAGTCATGGCTGAGTGGCTTTTTGTTCTGGGAAGTTCTAGCATTATAATGAGACATGCACAATATATTGATGTTCCACCTTCAGTACTGAAAAGCTACAGGCAGATTAACTTGTTCTAAATGGAAACATTTTAAATGTAAGAACTCATCCTTGAAAGGAATCTTCTTGCAGTGATCCCTTTGATAAATAGAAGGGTCCTTTTGTAATGTGGATAATGATCCTTTTTTATCTGTTGACAAGAACTAAATTTAAAGTGGGATAAACCTGTATTACAATGTAAGAATGAGATTGAAAAACTCATCACTCCAAAAATGACGTGGCGGTTAGGAGAGTCCTGTAAAACACAATTAATTGTCCTCTGATTTTAAGGTTCATGATAAGTGTGGAGAAAGTAGGTGGTAAACACTGGGATTCCATTATGTGTTACTTTAAAGGTCCTGAAAGAATTGTGGTTTCTATCTTTTAGAAAAGTTATTCCAAGGGGGGGCGCCTGGGTGGCTCAGTCGTTAAGTGTCTGCCTTTGGCTCAGGTCATGATCCCAGGGTCCTGGGATCGAGCCCCGCATCGGGGTCCCTGCTCTGCGGGAAGCCTGCTTCTCCCTCTCCCACTCTCCCTGCTTGTGTTTCTGCTCTCGCTAACTCTCTCTCTGTAAAATAAATAAATAAAATCTTCAAAAAAAAAAAAAAAAAGTTATTCCAGGAAAGCAATGATGAAATAGGAGTTGAATTTTGTACTTGAAAATGAGGGTGCATTCTAATCTTGTATATATTTCTAGTGGATCAATGTCTGTCATTCTTATATGGTTGTTACAGTCTTCAGTTTTGCTAGTCATGAATGTAATTATTGACAGAGAAGTGAGCTGCTCAATCAGAGCACAGGGGACGTGTCCGTGAAATAATGTCTGCAGAGGTCCCGAGCAACTCAAGCGGACTGCTACATCTCTTCTTAGAATTCTGAATTCCCCAACAACTCCCATTTTATTCTAGCTCTTTTTTTGAAATTATTCCACGAAGTAAGAGTTATCTTTCCTTTGTATGTCTGAGAAAAGCAAAGCCAAGGGAAGTTTCAATATACTCTCTTCTAAGTAATTTGAAAGAATGTGCATTCATTGGAGTTGAATTGTCTATTTTTCTGTTTCAAATCTTTTCCTCGGCGAGGAGTTACAGTAGCATCTAATAGGGAATCAGTATTAATTGATCTTTGTTGTCACTTGTATACACAGACTAGGGTGTAGTTTATCTTTGCCCAAAATATAAAAAAAACAAAAACAAAAAACCTTTTAGTTAAGGATAAAAATGGAGATAGCAAGTTAAAAAACTATTTAACAGGATCTCTAAAGCCACTTTACTAGCACCTGCTTATAATTAAATAATGTGCTAATTAGGGGTAATTCTTAGATAATTAATAAAAGTTGAGTCAGCTCTGGACTTGGCAGCACTAACCATTCTTTCCTTTTCATTGGAGAGAATTTAGAAAAATCGTCTGACATGCCATCCAGAGAGAATTGTTATTTGTGTGCTGATATATTACTTTCAGTCTTTTTTCTATTCATATATATATATATAATTACTGAAATGCAGTTGAGATATAACCAGTATGAGTCTGCTTTTTTCAGTGTGCCTATTTTCATACGATATGGGAAACTCTTTTCAGAGCATCATGGAGTATTTTCCACTATGTTAGTTATTTTATTTAATGATTTTTTCTAATGTCAGATATTTAGATGTGTACACTTTCCATTGCAATAAATAATATGATAAACTGTATACATAAATCTATTTAATAAAATTCTAGAAAGGGAACTGATGTGCAAAAGATATGGCATGATGGCTTAGAGAAGTTGTTCAATTTATGCTCTATGAGGGGAGGGCAAGGGTGTTCCCTAGTTTCTGGACTTCAGTACGAAGCATCATATTTAAGACAGTTGCTGCCAGTTTGGCAAAAGAATGATGGCATCTTATTATTTAGGTTGCATTTGTTGAATATCATTAAACTCGAATTTGATGCTCTTTTTTCATTTTTCCAGTACATGTACCTTATTGATTTTTAATGCTCTTTCTATTTTTAATGGTATTGACTATCAAATTTTACCAAAACTCATGTACTTTTATGTAAAATCTTAGGGTGGGGGCACCTGGGTGGCTCAGTTGGTTAAGTGTCTGACTCTTGATTTCAGCTCAGGTCATGATCTCAGGGTCATGGGATGGAGCCCCATGTCAGGCTCCATGCTCAGTGGGGAGTCTACTTGAAGATTCTCTCCCTCCCACTCATGCACCCTCTCTTTCTCAAATAAATAAATAAATCTTAAAAAAAAAATCTTGGGGTGTATGGATATGATAATGTTTAGTCAAATGTTAGTAGTCTTTTTCTTTACATGTTTTTTAAGAAGATTTATTTATTTATTTATTTGAGAGAGCACGAGTTGGGGGGAGGGGCAGAGGGAGAGGGAGAGAGAGAATCCTCAAGCGGACTCCATGCTGAGCATGGAGCTCCAGGCAAGGCTCCATCTCAGGACTTTGAGATCACAACCCGAGTGGAAACCAAGTTAGACAGTTAACTGACTGGGCCGCCCAGGCACCCCATTTTCTTTTCTTTGTGTTTTTTTTATTTTATTGATCTGAAATCTGATGTAAAAGTAGTCAGTAACTATTTACCCATATTTTTCTGGTTCTTATGATTTTTTTAATTTAACACTTTGATTTAGCCTTTACTTGATTGTGTCTTCAGTGACACTAGTTCTGTGATAATAAGTGAGAAACAGAAGTCTTTCATAGTCAAACAGTTCAGAAACACCAAGTTACACATTACGCTGATTTAAACAAACTTCGGGACTCCTCAGAGCATTTAACGTGCTAAGATATATTATTTGATAGAGGACGGGCAGAGGAAGAATATAACCAGACTTGTGTAATCAACAAATCCTTTTTAATTTCCCGGGCACTTATTAAGATGAGAATTCCCTATGTGGTTCCGATCCACATGAAATGTAGTTATAATTATGGAGCAAGGTGAACTTCTAACTTATTTCATTCATTTCTTGATCATTGATTGCCTTATTGGTTTGTGAACCTGAGCTTTTTCCTTTTCAATCTAAGTTGAGACTGATTGGAGAATATCCAGATAAAAAGAAGGAAGCGTAGAAAAGCGGCAGGCTCGCATCTCAACAAGCAAAACCTGAAGGCAATTACATTTCCAAGTATTATGTTAATAACAGAAACTGTGTTTAATAGTCTGAAACAGTGAAGCAGCAGACGGGCTTTAATTAAAGCTTCACATCACTCTTCTAAATAGCCTTCTTGTCACATGAACAGCTGCTTCATGGCACCCAGAGAAGAAAAATGTTTCCATTTGAAAACTTTCTTGCATAAAATGTAAAATTTCATCCAAGAGCAGTTCTAAAAATTTGGGGGGTTTTCTGAGTGATTTGAAACCCCTGGACTCTGTATTACATTGTGCTTATTTTTGGGGTTTTTGAGTACTTTATTGGTGTCTATTTCTGATTGAGTGCATCATATCCATTGGACCTAAAAAAACAGTCAGTGTAAAATGCTTCGATGAAAGGGAAATATGAATATTAGTTTAAATAAAAAGGTGATCCCTTTACGATGAATGACTTTAAAAGGGAAAAAAAGGCATTGAGTGATGAGGACAAATGTTACAGAGTTGGATAGTTTACTTGCTATCAGTTATTCTGAAGCAGTCACCTGCTTGAACAGCCTGGCTATCAAGAGTCTTTATTGAAACTGCCAAATGTTTAAGGAAGACATGCCAACTGCCTAGGTAAAACGTTCTAGGCAAATTTTAAGGCATTTTACCTGTCGTCGCGCTCTTAGGAAAGCAAGACATAATGGGTTAAGTGACTCCTTCTTTGGTCCTTGGCAACTGAAGTCACTTTCTCACGAATGTTCACACGTGGCATATAAAACCTTCCTAGGATGCAGAACCCAAGGCATTCTTGCTCTGTTAAATATGCCGAAGTGATTTATAACCTTGATGTGTTAATTTCCACAGTGAAACTTGAAGATGAAAACAAAACACCATAACATCACTTCAATGGAAGCGTCAATTTTTTTTTTCAAAATTCAGAATGGAATTTCGGAAGTGATCTAGACCAGAGTAACTTAGGGCAGGAAGAAATTGTAAAAGGTGTTTTTTTCTTCCTCTCTTGGAAAGCTGAGGTTTTTGTTGTTGTTGATCAGGTATGGAATAATATAAATAACTGAAGTGCAGAGTCCTCTTTATCACTGCCCTAGTGAGCAGAACCTTTAGGCTTTCTCTGCCCTGACCAATCATTTCACAGTTTTGGATGCCCATCGGCAGGTGCTGTTGCTGGTGTGGTTTTTAGGCAAAGGACCTGAAAGCAGGGGAGGCTTGGCTCCAGGCCTGAAATTGGCCACAGATGTGGAAGGACACCCAGAGATGGTGCCCACGCCCCTGGCTTGCCTTTTGATATCTTGAGATTATGGATTCTCTGTCCATGCATAAATTAGTTGCATGTTGGCTTTTTTTTTTTTTTAATCTGTGGTCTGTCCAAAGTATTTATCGCCATATGTAGTATTTTAAGAGTTATAATTTATATTCTACTTCCAAAATACTTTTGAAATTACTCCCCTTAACCGAATAGAACAGAACCTGGGATCTAGTATTTTAGTCATTTGGTGCAAAATTCCATATAGCTGTTAAATATATTTGCATTATCCATCCATCCATCCATCCATTCAGCAAAGAGTTCCTTACTGTTTGGCACTTATTGTATTTTAGATGCTTTGTTAGGGGTTGGGAATTCAGAGATGTGTAGGATATTGTCTTTTCATCAAAGAACTCAGAGTTAAGTGGGAGGGACAGACTTATCAGTAGAGAAATCAATGCTATAAGATAAAGGCTGTCCCAGAGGAAAGGATGGGTTCTAGGAGCCAATGTGGGAGTTCAGAGGCCTACGAGTTGTCTGGAGCTGGGAAAGGCTTCCCAGATGAAGAGACTTTGGAGATGGGTGCCAAAAGATGAGTAGGAATTGGCCAGGCTGAACTGGGGAAGGCATTTATCCCAGGGAAACAAGCAGCAGTCTGTGCAGAGAGTTTTGAAAGGCCAGTGTGAGAGGATCAGGAAAAGTTCAGTGTGGTGTGCTATGTGAGAAGCCCAAGAGGTGAGGATAATCAGAGTGTCTGGCCAATTTAGGAGGGGCCTTTATTGTGTGCCAAAATGAGGGGTATCTGAGACTTTAGCATAATGATCAGGACTATGGACTTTAAAGCCAGCTCTGCAACTCCCCAGCTGTGTGAGCTTGGACAAGTTACTTAACCTCTCTGTGTCTCCTTAAAATGGAAAGAACATGGATGCCTGGGTGGCTCAGTCAGTTAAGCATCTGCCTTTGGCTCCGGTCATGATCCCAGGGTCCTCGGGTGGAGCCCCGTCCCATGTCTGGCTTCCTGCTCAGCAGGGGAGTCTGCTTCTCCCTCTTCCTCTGCTCCTCTGCTCTGCTCCTTCTCTTTCTTTCTCTGTCAAATAAATAAAATCTTAAAAAAAAAATAAAATGGAAAGAACAATAGAATTTAGAAGTTACCATGTATACTTCTGGATGTGTGTGTACGTACCTACAAACGTGTCTTAAATAGGTAAGATCATCTGAATGTAGTAAATTATAAGTCGAGTCTGGCACGTATTAAGCACCATATAAATGTTCATTATTCTTATTATGGGAGATGAAAGCTTTCCACATGGTAACCAAGTGCTCCCTCCCTACTCACCCACGCTGCTTGCATATGATTAAAAACACACACTGTCCTCTGAGGGCAGCAGGGCCTCCCTCCCTGGGTTGCCTCCTCAGGCACAGTCCCCTCCGAGATCCTAACTCCTCTTCTTCCTAGCGCCAAGCCATGTTCCAGTTTATCCGAGGACAGTAGGGCATGTTTTGTAACTTTTCCCATCTCCATGTGTTTTCATCTTTCCCCATGGTTAGATTTGTTGCTTTGAATCTCCTGATTGGTATGGATAAACAGCTTCTGGTGATATAAACAAAAATAACACGCACAGACTGAGGGCATAATCTAGTTCTTAATTTTTTTTTGAAAACTCATGAATTGTTTGAATGCTTAACAAGACAGGCAAGCCACCGGTATTCTATCTGCATCCTCCAGAGCCTTTGATCTTTTCTGCTGATAGATAAAAGAAGACTCCTTGTAGCATTCCATCACAGGCTTACCGGCTGCTTGTTGAAGGCCATATTTCATAGCAGATGGTGGAAACACCAATTAGGAGTTCTCGGGAGAGTGTTGGGCCTGACCAAAGGGTGCAGAGTAAGAACTGAAAGAAGCCGAGCTGAGGGGGCCATGGGGTGCACAGGGGAACTGGCCTGGAGGTCGGGCAACCAGGCTTTGGATCCTGACCTTAATTTGCTCTGAACTCCTCGCTTAACTTTTCTGGGTTGTGTTCTGTCTCTAAGCTCCATGATTCTTGCATCTCATGGGGATTATTATTAATTTCTCAGACAACATTTGTGCAAGATGGCCACAGGATACAGTCCCCAGTGTTCCCTTCAGAAACCCCAGGGAGAAGGAAATAAGGCCCATGGCTCTCTCTTAAGAGCCTTGAGGTTTTTCTTCACAGCAGCCTGCTAAACCTTTCATTTCTCCTTGACCGAAAGTCCCATTTCCATTCTGGGAGCAAGGGAGAATGAGATTATCCTTAAACCAGCCAGGACTAACCCTGGAGCTTACTTGAGGCATGGGGCTGTGGGAGGAAGGAGTGGGGTACCCAAGTTTAATCAATATTCAGTTAGGAAGAAGGGGATGGGATGTATACTTTCATGGATTTCTGCAAGGTGGTGATTTAAAATGCGGATAAGAACCTTAAAGTTTTCCATGAATCATGTTCTTCCACAGAATGGAATAATGATAATTTTTCTTACAGTTTTGAACCCAGTTGTGTCATGAGTGAAGTCAGCTTGATACCAACATTTTTTTGACGGGAAACAGACAAATATTTTACTGAAATCCAGATCTACCATATCTACCACAGAGGCTCTACCTCCGAGTGCAGTGACCCAGGCTCAGTCCCTGGGCTTCTTCTCTCTAGCTAACTCAGCCCCCTGCAGATGCCACCCAGACTCACAGCTTTAAATACCATCCATATGGTGATGAAGCCAAAATTTATGTTTCCAGCACAGATGTGTCCCTGAACTCTGTTCCAACCGCCTGTTCAATGTTTCAACCTGGACTTTAATAGGAAGCTCAAAGGCAGCATGTCTGAAACTGGCTTCTTAATATTTCTCCCTACTATAGCTAGTCCCTTCCCTAGTCTTCTCATCATAGTAAGACAATTTCACTTGTATAAGTGAAGACCTTAAAGACATGATTGCCTCAGTTCTTTTCCTCACAGCCCTGCCCAATCAATCAGAAATCCTACTGGCTCTGCCTTAAAAATATATCCAAATTCTGACCATGTTCTGTCACCTCCATGCCTACCGTTCCTAGTCCAAGCCACTATGGCCTCGATTATGTCAATAGATTTCTAGGGGGTCTCCTTGCTTCCCCTTTAACTCTTTTTCAGTCTATTGTCAAGAGTAGCCAGAGTGACACTGGTTGGAGAGTGGATGCAGATTAGATCATTCCTCAGCTCAGACCTGCTAAGAGTAAAAGCTAGAGTCTATACATCTGCCTGCAAGACCCGTCATTATTTTTCTGTCTTCATCTCCTGCTCTTCTCCTCTGCCCTCACTCAATTCAGCTTACACTGCCTCCTCATTATTCTTGGACACAGGCTGGCCACATTCTTACCCCAGGACTATTGCACATGCTGTTTCATCTACTGTAATGCTTTCCCTTCAGATTTTTCTTGGCTTACTTTCTAACCTCTTTTACTTCTTTGCTAAAGCATCACCCTCTGGCTACCCTGTTTAAAATTGTGCCCTCCCAAACTTCCTCTTCTCTTCCATTTCATTTTTCTTCCTAGCACTTATTACTTCCTAACATTATATATATATAAATTCTTTTTTTTAGTGGGCTCCACGCTGGGCATGCAGGGCTTGAACTCACAACCCTATCAAGACCTGAGTTGAGATCAAGAGAGGGATACTTAACCAACTCAGCCACCCAGAAGCCCCACTAATGTGCTATATATTTTACCTATTTATCTTATTTATTGCATTTCTCCCTCAACAGATGTAAATTCCATAAAGGTTGAGATTACTGTTTTTGTTTTATTCACTGCTATATGCTGATAATCTTGATTCATAATAAGCTCTCAGTAAATATGTACTGAATGTTGAATCAATGAACTTAGTTTGAATAAACGTGCCTGCCTTAGTCCTAGACAGATGAATTCACATGGACATCTGGGGGTGGAGGATGGACGTCTGTAGTTTGAAAATGCTCCTTAGGTGACCTGATGCACAGGTAGTTTAGGACCCACTGGTCTAAGTCATTCTCTGCCCAACAGTAGTATCTGTTGATTTGTCCCCATTAGTCTATGTGCCTATTTTGCATAGATCCTGAGTATAAATGTGGCACAGACTGTTTGTCTCATTTATTATATTGACTGTCATGGGCAAAATCCTGCGTTTTAACAAAGTAAGGAAGCATTTTGTCCAAAGTAAACTCAAGAAAGCAGGAAACTGGATTTTATTTTCACCAGTAGCCATTCTTGTCATGTCAACAGGTTACCAAGCTGAAGGCATTTACAGTGACACAATGGAATTAGTTCTTTAATTACTTTCACCAACGCAAACCTATAACTTCTTGGGGCTATGAGTTCTAATAATATTTTTCAGAGCATATTTATTTATGTGATCGCTGGAGGAGGCCAAAACATTGATTTATTTCAGCAGGCTTAAACATTCTCCTTTGGCTACATGCACACACAGCCTTCACATCAGAGCTCCTCAACCCTAGAGAAATAGCTCTATTTCATGCAAGAGAGAGGAGAGTGTCAGGTATAGCCTTCTCTGATGGGTCTGGATAGGTGTTTTTGCTCCATCCCCTTTCTCTTTAGTCCTGACAGAGTTAAATCCTTTCTCATGTAAAAGATTGTGGTTGTGAGATGGGTCTCCCCTGGGATGGGCCCATATCTGCCTCTTCCCTGAAGTTGTGAAAAGGTTGCATTGTAGGATGAGGGGCTCAAGTATGGAATTTCTCCCTTCTCATTCCTTCCCTTTGTTTGACACTCACAAGGCCCCAGTAGGAAAAAGAGGATAATGAATTTGCCTCCATATCTTCCTATTAAGATCCTACGTGGATGCTGGGTCTGAGAGAGAAGGCCGCTGTCATCGCAAACCTCCTCATCAGCTACAGAGAAAGAGAGAAAAGGAAAAAGATGCTGTACCCAGAAGTGAAGTTATCCATAGGCTCTATCCCCAAACCTTCCTTGTTTAGCAACAGTTGGGTCAGCTCTTTACTTACACCCAGAAAACAGATGGGGTACTTTTTTTGTTCTGCCAAGAGTGTGCCTTATTGTCATTTCATAACGTCTGAGGATGTGTTCAAAGAGGCTCTGAAGTCCCTGCTCATTTGATGGGGATGGGAGGATGCCAGAATTGTGTACTCCTCCCCCCGCTCCAAGTTCTACTTTCACCCTCCCCTGGGAGTGAGTCTTCTCCCTCCCAGCCATGTGGTGGGAGGACAGCTAGTTTAGCCTGTTGATGGGCAGCCAGTTGGAAAGTTCAGCCTCAATGATTTTCTGCTTATGGCTAGAAAGGAGGGCACAAGACATGGCACGTTGTGCTGTGAGGATGGTTCTCACAATGGGCCCTTTTTCCTCCTTCCACAATATCCAACGTTGGATGTGGGATTGGGTGTGTGTGTGTGTGTGTGTGTGTGTGTTTGTGTAAGGGGAAAGGGACAGAGAACCTCATCCCCCATCTCCTACTTCCCACACTTAGGCCATGGCTTCCCCCATACTCTCTTTCCAGAAAAACAACACATCTGAGGTCTTGCCTTCGCATCTACCTAGGCTCAAATTCAAAGCTACATCACTTTTTCAGGGCTTTGTTTGGACAAGTTTTGAGAGGACAAAAATATTTGGATTTTGGCCCTTCTTCTCTTGGCTTCCTTCATGGTGGCAGCAATTATCTGGTTGATTGGTCCAGATTCCTCCATTGTCTCGCATGTCAACCTCTTGAACTAACACTTATTCAAGAGAATGAAATGGAAAAATAGGGGCCAGAAATGAATCTCATGAATATTTGAGTAATTCTGAGGCAGAGACATTTTCTGGTTATTGTTTTGTGTTGGGCATAGAAAAGTTAACCTGCTCGTTTAAGTTTTTTTGTCTTTTTTGATCAAGATGGTGGTGACGATGAATGGGTTTGATAACAAGAGGCTTTGAAATTATAGCGCTTTTTACGACTTCATGTATCTATTCTGTCTCCCCACGGGCAAATAAACTGAGAATTGCCTGTATACCTATTCAAATGATGCTATTACATTCCCATTTCAGAATTGTACTGGTGTTGTGCTGTTCATCACTTGATAGATGTTCTTATGGTAAATCACTGCAAAATGAAGAAAGGGTGGGGCAGAGAACCTGTCAAATTGACAAGAATCCTGTGATGTTACTGCATTCTGTTCAACTTATGATTCAGAATTTGAATAACAACACGTGCTGGTTTATTAATCATGATGAAAGGGACAACTCACCCAGACTTTAGTATTAGAAACCTTTGTTTAGACATTATTTTACAATTTTGACAAAGGTTAAGGATTCAAACACTGCTTTATTAGATCACCTTATTTCTATTTGCAGTGTTCCTGCCATCCTGTCAAACACAGTGTGTGAATCGATGGACTCGATATTGAATTTACTATCTAATAAAAATATCAATTTAAAACATGTTATAGGTAAAGAACCAGTGTATTCTTTTCATAATTATTGGCTACTAATGAGTGAGTTCAGCTAAGGTTTTATAAATGTGATATTCCCTTCAGTGAGGTGTTTATAAGTAGTTGACATGATTGTGCATATATATTATCAACTAGAAGTCAGGCAAAAAGAAATTATATTTGTAGCATTTTGTTGTTATTTTTTCTCTCTCTTGGGATAGGATTATTCATGAATACAAAAAGGCTTTTCGTGGTATACCATCTTTTTTCTCTTTCTTGGGGAAAAATTCAATGTGGAAATGAAAACAAGCCATTCAAGTTTAAAATGTAATGATGACAATGATGATTTTTGGCTTTGAAAGGATTTTTAGACTTAGTATTTCATTTAATCCTATAATAACCATATGATGTAAATAGGATATGTAAATTTATAATAAAAATAACTGAGTCTGCACCAGATTAAGTGAGTAGCAAGGTATTTCCTCAACCTTTCCAGAAAAATAGGGATGAATTTTAGCACTTCTGACTCAATGCTTTTATGTCCTATTACTGTTATTGTTTTACTATGGGGCTATTTATATCCTGTTATGACCTCGGGAAGTATTTCCCCAAGGTTTTTGACATCTCAAATAATATCAGACTGCTTGAGTGGAGTTTCATTGCCAGAGTTCCCCAAACTACCAGGTGGTTCTATTGGGATTTTTCTAACCAGAAAAGAAAATGGCTGGTTTCCTCATATCGGTGTATCAAGACCCCTTCAGTTTCAGGCAGGACTGGTATACAGAAGGACTTAAGAGCCACACATTAAATCTGCTACACTTTGTGCTCTAAGCACTAGAATTTTCAGATAAAATTTGTTTAGGTGGCAGTTTTTATCTTAATAAATGTTAGAATGGTATGGTGGCTAATTTACCATAATAATAATAAAAAAATACTGTCCTTCACCATTAAAAAAAAACAAAACAAAAAAGAATGGTCTGATCATTTGGTGTCTCATCACTATTTGTCTTGTGTTAACAAAAGATAAAATACAGATGTAAAATTTTTTCACGGCACACCAGAAATTGTTAGTGGTGATTTCAGCGTTTAAGCAGAGGGGAAGGAAATTTTGTTCCTTTCTGTACTGCTTATAAATATACATGCATTACTTAAAAAATAATTTAAAAAACGTACAATACTCAGGTAAAGGAGAGGAACAAGAGAACTGTAAACTCCTATTTAGAGGACCTGAGAACACCGTGCCTGTGGTGAGGGGTCTCCAGGGCAGGGCCCAGCCTGTATCCACTGGTCAGACTAGTCTGAGCGTTACGGTAGAGATTTGGTTGCATGCCGCCCCAGGGAACTGATTTTCTGAGCAAATGAAGAACTTGATGATAAAGTAAACATGAAGGAGTGCACATGCTGAAAGTGATGAGGGAAATCAGCGATTCCATATTCAAAAGAAGGTATGTCAGGTATTCTATAAGCTAAAATCACAACTGATAAAAATACCCTGATTCAATTTCATTTCAAATGTATGTCTCCACCTCCTTCCAGAGGTAGATTTTACTACTCTCTGTTTATTCTTACCGTCTTAGTTTGCAAAATGTGTATTTGCATCACTGTTCAAATATACATGAAATGTCTATTTTTTTTTTTTTTAGAAGAGGGCAATAAGGGTCTCTCTCTTTTAGGTCTATAAGTTCCAAATAGATGTATCTATGTTGGGGGGTGTGGAGGGGTGAGGCTTCTAAGCTGGTTTTGAAACAGATGTGTTAAGAATCAAGGTACAGAAGTCTGGCTAGTGGATGTTCCCCTCATTTCTCCGTGCATGCAGATCTTTCAGTAATGGCAAAAGTCATAGTTCAAAACATTCCCTGTTGGTGGTCTTATTTTCACAGAAGACCTGAAGTTGCTCTTTAATCCCCCAGTTTGGGAGGAGAGGCAGTGCTCACTCTGGTGTGAGCAGATGCAAATTCCCAAAGACGTGGAAACAGTCTCTGGGCCTTTGCTGAAGGCTCTAGCAAGTGCATGATCTGCAGAAGCACTGCATAGAGCATCAAGGTTAGCTGAGCTTACTCTGAACCAGGTCCTGTGCCAAGTGCTTTACCTGCATTATTTGCTTTTGTCCTCAGAAGTGATGTGATGGGAAATATTCTTATCTTCAGTTTATGGATGAGTGTAGTGAGGCTCCCAGAGGAAAAGTAACTTGTGTAAAGTCACATGATTAGTAGTAAATAGCCCCCCTCCAGGCTCCTAGAACACATAAAGACAAGAACAAAAAATATTTTCATTTTTACCAGGGTTATTAATGCCCTTCCTCCTCCTACATCCCTTCTCTCCCACTTGCATCTTCCCCCAAAGCAAACTCTATATCTTCGTTCCTCAGGTGTCAAACCACCTTAATTTCTTTTGCCTTTTGTCTCATAAGTTGTTGTTGTTGTTCTTTTTTTTTTTTTTTGCTTGATATTCTGTAAGTTTAACAATGGTATTCAATAATTATATTCAATAATATTTCTATAGAATTATTAAAATGTAAGCAGCCAAAATTTTAATCTTTCAGAGGTGTGGCAGATAGATTCCAGGCTGGCTGCCCCATGATCCTGCCTCCTGGTATTCACACCCTTCTATATTCTCCTCCCATTGAGTATGTGATTTGCTTCTAGGCCACAGAGGGGAAGCTACTTCTGATTACATTGTATCACAAAATATTTCATCTTGCTCTATAGACTCTTCCTATTAGCTTGGTGGAGCAAGTGGCCATATTGGAGAAGTCCTACTGGCAAAGAAGTGCAGAGAGCCCTTAGCAACTGTGAACAGCCTCTAGCAGCTAAAGTGACCCTAGTTGACAGCTAGCAAAAAGCCAGGGCCCTCAGTTTTACAACAGAGGAAAAAAAAAAAAAATTCTGCCAACAATATCTGTAACCTTGGAAGTGAATTCTTCCCCAGTTAAGCTTCCACATTAGTACATGGCCCAATCGACACCTTGCCTGCAGCTCTGTGTGACCCTAAACAGAGGGCTCAGTTGAACTATGGCCCACAGAAACAGATAATAAATGGTTACTGCTTTAAACTTCTGAGTTTGTGATCATTTGTTACGCAGCAATAGATAACTAATACAAGAGGGTTTTGTTCTTTCTTTTCTTTTCTTTTTTTTTTTACAGCGTCCTATTTTCATTTTATGACTCATCTTAAGTACATACATTTGAGTATTTAGAAAGTTTTTCTTCTTTTTCCTGGAGCATTTCTATTCCCTCCAGTGTCAGTTTTTTTGTTTAATTTATTCACTTTCTTTCAGCCTGCTATTTCAATGCCTGATGAACTTTGGTTGTCTTTGTTCTAAGTCAGAAGGACTAAATATGTTTGAGTTTTCTCTGCTCTTGTTCAAGATTTTCTACCTCAAATTCTCTTTTCTGAGGATGAATTCTGCCTAAAAATTCTTCAGAGTGGGACTGGAAGTGTTGACTAACAGTTCAAAAGGGTTGCATCCAACAGTATACTATTTGGTACACGTGTAAGAAGCCTGTTAGACCACAGACTCTCATGTGAGAGGCTTTAAATCTGGGTCACTGACATCCACTACGTTAGAAGGCTTACTTCCTCTCCACTGTTTCACTCTGTCTTTAGGGACAAATGGTAACTGTCTTTGTTTTGGTGTGGGACTGAGGTGGGTGATGAAAATGTCACTTTTCATTTCCATCCTCCAGGGGTCAGACCAGCAGATTCCTTCTCATCTTGAATGCTGCCTCCTTATAATCAGGTTTGTGCTCTCTTCAGCTGTTTCATCTACCAATGAGCTTTTATCCATCTTCAGTTTTCCAGAAATGTTCTCAATAATGTGTTCCATTGTAATAGGCCCTCCTGTGCTCTTGGATCTCCTGTGTGTAGTCATTTCACTGAGTGCATTCCTCTGCTAGGGCTCCTGTAACAGGGCATCATACACTGGGGGGCTTAAACCACAGACATTTTCTCACAGTTCTGGATGCTAGGGGTCCAAGATCGAGGTGCTGGCAGGTTGGTTTGTGGTGAGACCCTTCTCCATGGCTTGTAGATGGCTGCCTTCTTACTGTGTCCTCACACAGCCTCTTCTCTGTGCATTACGTATGCCTGGTATCTCTTCCTCTTCTATAAGGACACCGGTCCTATTGGCTTAGGACCCCACCTCTGCAACCTCACTTAACCTTAATTATGCACTTCAAGGCCCTTCGTTATGCCCTTAAAGGCCCTAAATCCAAATCCAATCACATTTAAAGGTTAGGGCTTCAATCTATGGATTTTGGGGGGGGGGGGGCACAATTAAGTCCATAGCAGTGGGACATCTCAGGAGTCCAGCAGGTTTAACTGGGAACCATGCCACTTGTTTAAGAGCATCGTGCTATGTTGCTTGGTCTCGTAAGGTCTGGCACTCTGTGGACAAATGCCAAAGTCCTTAGAGGAGTAAGGCGCTATATCTATATCTATGTGTCATAAAACAATAGCAAAAACAACATGAGCAGCAAAAATAGTATTTTATTTTTTATTATTTTTTTGGTGATAGTGAGCACACTATGCAGAGCCTACTTTCTTACTTCAACCTTTGGACAATAAAACCAGAAACGACCAGTTCAAAGAGGGTGAACAAGGGAGAAGTATTTTCAGTGGAACCATCTGGCCTCCCTGAGAGAGAGTGAGGGCGGCAGGGCGGGCACTGGCAGCTCCAGGATTCTCTGGGTATAGGTCAGGGAACTGGGAGCCACGAGCCAGCAGCTGGGAAGGGCAGCAGGTGCAGGACAACCTACCCTGAGCTAGAGGGGGGGATTTGGAGGTGCTGCATTCCAGGGAGCCAGCTGGTGGAGCCAAGTCACAAACTGCTGTTCTCTTGTTTCTGAGTGTGACCCCACTGTGGCTCTTGGCTGGTGGCCTGGGAAACACCTGTTGCTCAGTTACTGGGGCCCATGGACTGGTTCAGGCTGCTGCAAGCTTAGGGACCAGATAGTTATCATCAGTAAAAATGACTTATCTTGGCCAATGAAAGACTCCTTTAGTTGGCGTCTTTGAGCAAAACTCACTCCCCCCCTGTAAAAAATTCTTTTGTGCAGGTACAGATCACAAATCATGCCTCTGGTAGGAAGTAATGTCTTTTAGAGCAGTTGCAAAAATGAAAGAAAACACATTAAATGGATAAAATGCTTTTGACTATAAAAACAGGTGATTGTTTTCACTTTATCTCCTAGCAACACCCTCACTTTTCTGTTTTGAGCTCAGTATTTACAGGTAACTTTAAATTATGATCTGTTTCTCCCTTATATTGATGCATTTATTCACAACAGAATTTTATTTTTATTTTATTGTGGTTGGGTATTTCTAGTATCCCAGATGCTTTTCAGGGTGGTAGAGTTTTTGTCCTCACAATTTAAAGTCAAATATAATTTTGTGTTATAAATATAGAAAGAACAAAAAAAGACTATTCAACTTCTTTTAATTAACTGGAACTTTGCTGTAAATATTTCTTGAAATATTTGTATGACCTAGAATTTTCAAATATGTTCATCTTACAACAATTGTTAAATATAAAGGCATTTTGGGTATTTTATCTTCACAAATTTCTAAATGTTGCTACTTCTGTCTTTATAACTCATATGGCACTTTAATAAAAAGCAGAATATACAATTTTCCTACTTTAGGGTACATTTCCTAACTCAACAATGGTATTGTTATTTCTGTGGGGAAGGGTTGCACCACAGTGAACTTGAAGCTCAATAGCAAATGTTTCTTAAGCATCTACTATATACTAAATTCTGTGCTTGGTACTTGGGAAAAAAAGACACATCAATTGTCATTGTACTCAGCAGGCATTCACTGTCCAAGTAGAAATACAACACCAGAAAGATAATCTCAATATAGCATAGATCCCCAAGTAAGAGTATAAGACAAGCAGTTCTCAAAACTTTTTGGGTCTCAGGGCTACTTTATACTCTCAAAAATTAATGAAGACTCCACAGAGCTTAGGTTATCTAACAATAGATATCTAACAATCTATCCATTAGAAATTAAAATTGAGAAATTAAAAATATTTATTGATTAATTTAAAAAGAATAAACCTATTGTATGTTCACATTAAAAATATATTTTCCGAAAAATAACTATGTTCTAAAACTAAAAAAGTACTGGTAAGAGTGGCATTATTTAACACTTTTAGAAATCTCTTTAATAGTTGGATTAATAGAAGACAACTGGGTCCCCATATTTGTGTCTGCATTCAATATATTGTAAGTTGTTTTGTTTGCAGTATATGAGAAAATCTGGGTTCATGCAGATATGAGACATGAAAAGGGAGGAGTATTGTAATAGGCTTTTCAAATAATTAGGTGTATTCTTCTTTGATAATACATCAAAATCAGAAAGTAGTAATTTCTTTTAGGGTAGGTGCAATGTGGAATCCGAAGCTATATTAGTGAACTTTTTGTGTTTTGCATTGAACTCCACTGGTATATTTTGCATTTTGATTTAATCTTTTTCCAATGTATGATTTTGTGACACAGTGCGTTGGTTGTTTGGAAAATACTGTTTCACTGAGTTATGCAGAATTTTCAAGTGTTGACATATTTTAATATACGATATTTTAAAGATCATGCATATTATCATTGAACTAATCTAATCACTGATTAGAAATGTCTTTAAGAATTAGGAAGCTGTCAAATGCATGGTGGCCAATACATGCTTATCAAAATTCTAATTTTCCCTCTAAAGATTAAATTTATTATTGGCAACAAATACTACCAATAGTTTTCCTTATAGTGACTGGCTAACTTGGTTCACTTTTGAGAAAATGCCCACCTGCCAAGTATAGAAGGCTGAAGAGCCATAGTTTATTAGTTATTCTTTCAAGTAAAAATGGTATTCCATGAAAAAAAGAAAAAACCTACCTAGCTCAGCTTGCAAGTCAGACATCATGCAGATCTTTAAGACAACTATCAAGCTTTGATAGGCAGCAGGAGTGCTTTATGTGTACATCCCATTTTGCTGGTCAGAATTAAAAAGACTGTACTTGAGGGCTGAGACGTAACAAAATTAATATGTGAGTACATAGCAGTGAAGACCATTAGAATATTTTGGTGTCACTGCCTGGATTCATGCTGGCTTCCAGTAGTTTTACCCATCAGTATGAAAATATTTTTGTCCTTGTGGGCCCCATAAAATTTTCTTGGGGGCTTTGAAAATCACTGCTTCAGGAGAACAAAGAAGAGGTACTTAGCCTGGCCTGTTTCAGGGAAGGGTTGGGGCAGTGGGAGGAGAGGGGCGGGGACAGGCTCACGCATGGGGTGACTCTCCAGCGGGAGCTCAGGGGGTGTTGAAATTATTCAGTGGAAGAAGGTAGGAGATAGTGTATAGAAAGTGTATTATTTTTATATATTATAATAATAAATTATCACAGACTGAATGGCTTAAAACAATACCTGTTTATTGTCTCACAGTCCTGCAGATCAAAAGTCTAGGTGTGGCCTGGTAGGTTCTCCTGGTAAGGTCTCACCAGGCTGAAACTAAGGTGTTAGCTCAGCTTTGTTTTCATCTGAGGCTTGGGGTCTTTCTCTGGACTCATGTGGTTGTTGGCAGAATATAATGAATTGTGGTTGTAGGACTAAGGTTTCTCTGGTCTTGCTGGCTGTCAGTCAGGGGCTGTTCTCAGCTGCCAGAGGCAGCCTGTGATTTCTTCAGTGGGGTCCTCTTAAAACATGGCAGTTTGTCTCTTCACAAGCAGAAGATTCTTTCACTTCCAGTTTTGCCCTTCCCAAAGGTTTTCAAGGTTCACCTTCAGGTCAGGCCCGCCTAGGATAATCTTCCTCTTGATAAACTCAAAGCCAACTTTTTTTGGACCTTTATTTCTTTTGTATAATGTAGCCTAATCCTGAAAACTAAATTCATCATATTTACAATCTCACCCACACTTAAGGGGTTTTAGAGGGTCTGTACACCAAAGGGCAGGAATCTTGCAGGAGCGTCTCAGAACTCTGTTTACCACAGAAGGACACAAGGACAGTGCAGGCCAGAGATACAAACATGTGGGGAAATCAAAGTCTTGTTGAGAGCATTTTTGTGGTAGGAACTGAGGGTGGCATGGGAAGGAAATGGGGCAGAAAGGGAAGAAGGAAATTGTCTACTTCAAGATTGTCCTCCTGGCAGTTCCCTGGGGTGTCCCACTAGATTGCCCTCCCCAGATTCTCTGCCTTCCCCATTCGTGCTGCCTATGGCTTCATAAGGATGGCTCTGAAGAAGAGATGAGCTATCTTTCAAATTTCATGGAGAAACTTTCCAGAACTGTTTCAAAAGAAAGTCTCAGCTGTCACAGTTTACTTAATTTGAAAAGAGAAAGGTCTTCCTAACCTCAGGCAACAAAATGCATTTCAACACAAAATCAATCCATTGAAGGGATTCTCCCAGACTTAATAACTCAGAGGCTAGGTGTACACCTAGAGAGTTGTGATTATGTGTCCGCCTACTCCCCAGCCTCCCCAGTTCCAGTTCACCTTCCTACGCAATCGCCAAAAGCATCCTCATCAAGACTTTGCTTTTAATTAAGTCACTTGTCTTCTCAGAAGTCTGGGAAGACTCCTGAGAGTCTCTCGGGTAAAAGTAGAATTTCTAATCATGAATTATGAGGCCTCTGCCCAGATGTACCTTTATTCCTAGCCCATCTTCCTCCTTTTTCAGGCATTATTTTGTTGATCACAGAGCACCTAGCTGGACTGTTGTGATGCGACGTCAAACTCCACTTGGGGTCGAGAAGGTGAAACGAGGGACGTGTCAAGCCCAGCCGTTCTCAGAAGCCCCTCACCAGCTGGGACCTTTGAGACAGGCAGAAATGAGAGAAAAAGCTCATTTTCTCTGTGAAATCACAGCGCTCTCCTCCTTAAAATGCTTCTCATATCATATTTCAGATGGCTTTTTCGGAATCATTCAATTTAGTACAAATTATTTGTAGACATTAGGAAACAATGGAAGGAACAAGCAAGAAACAACTGGTTGGCTGAATGAAAACAAAGCAGGGCAATAAAAAATACATTTTTTTTTTTTACAAAATCCTTCAATCTTTGATCATAAATGCAGCATTCCTCCCTTTTGAGTTGAATTCTTTTGTCTCCAGCTTTTCAATATCTTCCTTCTTTCTTCTTCTGTCCCTCCTTTTTTCTCTTCTCTTAATTCCCTTCTTCTTTCCTTTCTTCCAACACGGACTAATGGAGCTTGGCATGGGAGCTATAAAGATGAATATAACAGAGTGTCTCCCATCAAGAAGGGTAATTTCTAGAAGGAAAGACACGTAAAGAAATGTTTCAATTCAGTGTGATGCAAATAGAAAGTGGTCACTTCTTCCCAAGGGTGTGGCGGTCAGCAAAGTCTCCATAGCGGATTCAGCTTTTCAGCTGGGCCTGAGAAAATGAGTTTGTTTGTTTGTTTGTTTTTTTCCACGTGGACAGGTGGAAAGGTTTTCTAGGAAAGGAAACCATATGTATAGAGCGTGAAACTTTGGAAGAGCAACACGTAATTATCTATTCAACTTTAATTGGTGGTATCTAGTTCTACACCACTAGATTCTAGAAAGGATTTGAAGTCATTGATAAAATGCATGCACTACAATAAGATGAACCCAAATGAAAAAGATAGCTGGGTGAGAAAATCAGGTCAGAGAAAAATTAGGGTAGGAAAAATAAGATAAATTTAGTATACAAAACACATGGTGTATGACTCTGTCCACTTGCCAGAGGAAGGCCATAAATTTGGATCTAAGCCTTTTCGTGCCAACCCTCAAAGAGAGAGATGCAATTAATTATAACAGTTAGTGTCCACAGGACCAGATGAGCCAGGTGTTCAGGAGCAGTGCAACTATTCCTGGTGTTGATAACAAAGAGGAATTTCTCCCCTGGGTCTGCACAGAGAGGGCGTTCAGTAATTCTGGGAATGCTGTCCTCGATAGCTTCTTGATACCAGTGCGAGGTTGAGGCTCATGAAACTATTTCTCATAATGCCTTCAATGTAGGCTAAGGGCGTATTTCCAGGGTGCCAGTGAGGAAAATATTTCTACATTGCTCAAGGTTAAACATGCTCAAGACTTTTGACTGTTTTCCACCCCCTCCCACACCCCTTCCTCTCTTTTTAAGCCAAGGTAGGGCCTGAGTTACAGGCACTTTAACATTTTCCCCCAGGCTAAAATTTTCAGTAATGCTATGTGGTGTGTGTTTGATTGACCACTGATCTGGGTGCCAGTTGGTTTTATAACCCTTTCATTGGGGTTCTTTAGTTTATGCTTATAATGATTTTGTCAATTTACTGCTCAGTTATTTTACAATTACTTGCTCTTTTTCCTCCATTAGATAATAAAACTCTTGCAATGGAGGCAGAGGAGTCCAGAAAAGCGCATTGTTCTATAGCTCAGCCTAGAGTTGGTCTCTAATTGATGTAGCTGATGGACTGATTTTGGGTGATATCATCTGACATCTACTTATTTCCTTTTTCTTCCTTTAACAAAGCAATTTCTAATTCCTTTAATCTTTCCTGATCTTATTGTCCTCGAAAACATGGCCTACTACATTAATCCTTTGATTCAGACACTTTGGCAAAGTTTATTTTAATATCCCCCCAAATTCAACACATCTAAGAGGTATCTAAAAATAAAGATAAGAAATATTCTGGATTCTTAAAAGGAGAAAATAATAACCTTGTCATTTTCAAATGTGACACATTTATTCAAGTGTAAATCAAAAAGGCTTTAATGGTAAGATAAAAGGACCTATTAATTTCAGTATTAAAACTTAATTCTGCAACATTAACAGCCCATATTAGATTTGTATTATTCTTTCTTTCTACCCGTACAAATCTATCATTTTTATAAGTCTAGAATGCTTTTTAAAACAATAAATATTATATGCGAGCCTAAATAATACTTATATCTAAATATGTCAACTCTAAGTTAATCTAAATGTAGGACTATTTGTAAGAAAGCCGAAGAGAATATTTTAGAAATGTAATGCATTAAAACAAAATAAAACCCTAGGAAGTTCTGTCATAAGTTCTCACTGGTAGCAGTTCTAAGCTATAATCTCAGCTGTGCAAAGGGATGAAGGGTGGGCTATTTATAAAATGATAGCAAAATGATACACAACAAACCTACTTCTCTCTGGGAGTTCAGCTGCATGGAAATGCTTCTCTTCTGTGATGGACTTTGGACTCCACCGAAGCTCTTTCAGAAGAAATAGATGACGGATTCTTAATTTAAGACCTATTCCAACCTTTGATGTACTAGTATAAAATTCAAGTACAAAACCAAATGCCCTTCCAAAAATAAATAGTAAAAGGCCAAGAGTAAGGCAAGATAGTAAAATAAACAGTAAAAAGGCAAAATAGCAAAAGGCAATATGTTAATGATAGAATATAAAAATAATCAAGAAGATTGTGGGTTGACATGTGGAAATAAATGAAAACCAACCAATGAGAAAATCAAAGGCAATTTTTTCAGAGCTTGCTATAGCATGGGAGTCAACCACCGTTACTTGCATTTGGCAGCAACTCCAAGGTGGGCAGAGGAGTGGGAAGCTTTATAGTGGGGGGATAACAAAAGCAGCTTTGGGTGTGCTCTGACTAGAGGCTGTTGGCCTGGGGAGGCTCTAGGTGAGCTAATTAGAAGCAGAGCATCTGATATGATTGGTTGGGGGTACATATTTGACTTTCTCTGGTTGATCCTAAGTTGGAAACGGACAAAAATTAGGGATGCTGTCAGTTGTTAATCAAGTCCTGGACCTTTGGGGCCAATTGTTAACAGAAGTTACTGTTTAGCTTCCTGGATTGTTAGTAGAGATAGCAGTCTGACTTCCTCTAGCTGGCTGAGCTGATTACTATAGATAAGCTGAGCTGATTACTATAGATAAGGGTTGGTTTCCTGGGAAGATTGCTGTAGGTTATAAATCAGAGTTTATTTTTATCTATGGTCTGGCCATTGTCCATTTGTATATTCAGTCTCTCAGAGGACAGAAAAATTCCTAATGTAGCTGCTGGCTCTCTGAAATTTCAGATATGGCTTTCTAGCTCTGCAGAAATGATCAGATTCTAGAAAAAAAAATGGCACACAATGCAATTAAAACAACACTGATTTTTATTCATTCATTTACTATGGAAATTGTCTCTTTTCAGTTCCAGTTTAGGGACTCAAATAAAAACCAGAAACTATTTTTGTCTCAAATGATGGTGGAGATGGCAGAGGAAAGATGAGTGTGAGAATCATGGTAATTTGTTGTGTCTCTCTTCTGTTTGCAGAATATATCAGCTACAGGGTGGTTTATGTAGTTAAAAGTTTTCTCAGATAATTCCTGAATATGCTCTGGACTATTGCCCCCCCCCAACCCCCCCCCCCCGCCCCATCTATGACAACCCCAATGCTGGGCAGGGCAGGAACTCTGTCTGGTGATGTATACACTTGTCTTCAAGTTCTCCTGGAGAAATACTACTCCTCTTACTCTACTAAATGCTGACAGGATAACATTTGGACAATTATGAAAGTGCATCCATATCTTTCTTCCTAGGATAGAGGGAGGGGTCAATGAAGGAGATTTACATTTTTACAGTAGGAATACAAGGAGAAAAAAGGGGATAACATTCAGATTCTTAGAATTTTACAGCAAAACAACAAGCTCGAGAGGCAGGTAGTGTTGAGAGAGAAGGGGTCATTTAAGTTCCTTTAGATCCCCACTTAGTATATCCACAGCCAAGCCTGGGGTCCCAGGCTCACAGTGTTCCGTGTGCACCTCACACCCCAACTATCTTAGGGAGAAGAGCAGAGGGTAGGAGACAGATACGTGGCATTTTCATCCAAGGGAAACTAAAAGGAACCAAATGGACTGTCTCAATTCTTCAGTGATTCCACAGTAAATAATAGATTTTGCAGTAAGAACTAATACACACACGCACGTGCACACACACACATAGGGGCACAGGGGCACTGAAATACATTCCATCAAATAATGCTGACTCTGTGTCATTCAGATATGTCTTTTTTTTTATTTTATTCTGTTCCTTTAAAAAAAAAATCAATGATGGTGATAACCTACTAAACTAAAAATCATGGCCAACTAAAGGGTCATGCCCCTCCATTTGCAAGTAGCAATTTAAATTTTGGCTTGCTCTAAGTGTAATTCACATTTTACATTTAGCTCATTTCTTTTCCTATTAGCTATCATGTGGAGGCTGAGAGGCAATATCCAAATAAGTACAGGGGGAAAAAAAGAAAAAGAAAAAAATGGATATTTGTAATATATCAAATTTGTAGTGTGAATGAATTTCATGACCTCATCTCTCAAGCTTCTTCTTTCTAGTAATTCAAAATTTCTCTTTTTTCCTTTAGGATTAATTAATGCAATTCATTCAGTCATTCACATCATAAACTACTCTTCTGTACCAGGGGCTGTTCACTGCCTTAAGGATAAGTGTTGTAAGTAAGATAGACAAGGAGCAACTCCATGGAGCTTATATTTCTATTATATCAATATTTGCATCAACCATGATGGCTTTAGAAAAAACAAAGCTTCAAGTAGGTAGTCTTTACTTTTCAAACACACTTATTCAAGGCCCTAATTTTAACTTTTCCTTCAGATTTCAGAGGAAAGAGTATGGGATAGTAAACACCCTATCATTGAGTCAGAAGCCAGTATCAGCCTGGCCAGTGAATTCAGTGTGATTTTCCTGGGAGGAGCAGGAACACTGTCTATGTGCACTATTTCATGAGCTCTTACTATGGCCCTATGAAATAGACATTATTATTCATCTTCCCTAAACTGAGGAAATCCCTTTAGGGGGACTATGTAACTTGCTAAGTCACATAGCTGGTAAGTGGCAGAGTTAGGATCAAGCCCAGGTGTGTTTCTATAAACTTTCCACTGTCATGCTGCATAGAGAATCATAGAGAATGATATTCAAACTTTTTAAAATGCAGTGTGGAAGGGTTATCTATCTATCCATCCATTCGTCTTCTATCATCTCTATATAGATATAAATACAGATATTTATGTATCTTTCAACCTATCCAATTGGCCAAACTAGTATAATTTGTAATGCAAATTGTTCATCAAAACATTCTAGTAATTATGAAATTGTTGAGTTTTAGAAATTATAGCCATCATAATTTGACAATGACCATCACTAGGTAAATAATATATTTATATGAACCATTATTTGACATCAACTCTTAAAAAGTTCTTCATAGGATGACTTCTATCATCAGTGATACTGTTCGTAATATTGAGTGAAACTTCTTTCAGCTTGTGGTGAATCAACATCAATCACATTTAAAAATGCCAGCCTTTAAGATAGTGTTTGAGAATTTTATAATCTCAGGATCTCCTTTTTTGACTATGCTGATCATCAGATTTAAATAATCTTCCTGAATTTGTTATTTCAAACACCAGCTCTCATATTCTTTAATTCTCTGTGGTATTTGATTCACATTTGAAATAGAGGATTTAAAAGGATTTACTTGAATTATATTTTATTGCATCATCCAGAGAGTGAAATGCCAACCTAGAACATCCAGGAGTTTTCGTACTTTTCCACTGGTACTTTCTCCAAAATTCAATAAATATTTTTCAATGAAGCCATTTTTCCTGAGCTCTGACCATAAAGTTTGATAAGTCATTTCATATATATTATTCCACCTTCATGAGACCAACAAAAACCATTAAACTATCCACAAATGGTGAATTTCATGTTTTAATTAAAATATTAAAATACTTTCATATGAAAGTTGAGACATAGTTGATACTGATAAATTAGTACATTTTCCAAAATGTGGTTTTCTCATTTCAGTGTGTGTGTGCTCGTGCCATAAGTCAAGTTTGTAATGATATATCCATAGTGTTCTTTTTTTAAAGTTCTAGAAAATCTGAAAATAACAGATTGTGTTCACTATATAACTGATAGTAATATAAACCTAAATTTTCTTTATTTGAGTCATGACATTTAACAGAACACAACTGTCATTTTGATGTAATGCGTAAATGTGTCGCAAATTCAATTTTGAGTGATGGCATTTGGAGAATCATTTGCATCCCAATATTCGTCAGTTATAATAATAATCCACTTATATTTTTGTTGAAAAATCATTTCTTTTCTCACTCCAGAGACACAAATAACGTGTGTAATGTCTGCTGACTCTTGCAGTGTCTTAGAAGATCTTCTGGGCTGTTTTAATTTTTGCATCAAATCAACCTACGTTGAGATTCAGTATAAATCTCCTTTTTTCTTGGTTCTGTTGTGCATTCAGAAAAGCAGGCTTCTATTTATAAGAAAAGTTATAAACTTATCCAAAATATCTTGCCTCTCATTCTAAAGGTTCGTTCAAAACTATTTATTCATGTAAACTTATGACTTTCAAAATACTGCACGCTTAAGACCTACACAAGAATTACAAGTTGCTCATGTATGACCTGTACAGTTGATAGTCACCAGAGGAAAAAGTAAAGCATTTAGAAGCAGCAGCAAGGGACAGCTAGGTGGCTCGGTTGGTTGGGCATCTGCCTTCGGCCCAGGTCATGATCCCAGGGTCCTGGGATCGAGCCCCGCATCGGGCTCCCTGCTCAGCGGGAAGCCTGCTTCTCCCTCTGCCCCTCCCCCTGCTTGTGCGCTTGCTCTCTGACAAATAAATTAAAAAAAAAAAAAGAAGCAACAGTAGTGTGAATGCAGATGTGATAAACCGGCTATTCTCATGGAGCACGGGCTTGTAAAATTGCTCAGGAACGCACTCAGGCTGTGTGACCTCAGCTGGACAGGTAAACAGTGTTGGAAATATTCTCAGGTGTTGGCGGACGGGAGCCCCAGATCACAATGGTTGTTGTGACAGCCTTCAACTCTAAGCTGGAACTAATGAATTCATATTAGGATTTTTTATTACCAGTTGGTGTTGTTTATTGCAGTTACCATTATATTATTCCCCAACTGCTATGGAAGCTTTCAGTATTTTAGCAGCTGGTACCACCATATGGATTTGCACTGGCTGATGATCAGTGCTGAGACTTCAGTTCTTGAAGCTCTGAATTAACTTATTAAGTTTACTTTCCTGTTTCTTCTTGTGCACCTGACACTCCGCCAAACTGAGCCATTTGTTCTGCTCTAAACACCTCTATTTTCTACCTACGGTTTCTGCTCCTGGTTTTCTCTCCACTTAAAATGTCTTGCTCCCATATCCTTTGCCTGTTGATTTTTTTTCTTTTCCATTATAATTTGGCTCAAATGTTATTCATCTGTTTCACACCCACCAACCCATCCACCACCCATGTAGCTGGTACTTTATGGGATTTATGATGTACTAGGTACTGTCACAGAGAAAAATACAGTGATGCCACTTGCTCTATCAAACTTTTGTATAAACCCAGCTTAACCCAACCTGATGAAGTTTCTCCGTCATCAGAAGAACTTATGGAACATTATGTATTTCATCTTATATTATGGCTCATCCTGAAGTAGGTGGTCTAGACTGTACACTACTCCAGGCAGAGAAGTTCTGCATTTATTTTTAGTCTCTTATACAACCTGGCATATCATCCTGCACAAAATGTTCAGTTAAGGAATATCTGCTCGAAACTGAATTGAAAAGAATAAAAGCTATGTAAACATTTTCTTCAAACCCTCTGCTCCTAAAATGCTCTTATAATTTACCATCCATTCTTTGTAGAATGTTGTCTCTCAGGTAACTTTTAAAAAACATTCATATATATATATATATACACATATATACATACATGATCTATATGTATATATGACAAGATCAGTTCACACCCTCTCTATTCTGTCGCTTGTGTTACTCCTGATCATCTTACAGTCAAATCACTCTTTATGCTCAAACTTCAGCCGAAATAGCTTCTGTGATTGACAGGGCTTCTGTGAAGGCCTGTAACATAGCTCACAGAACAGGTGAAGTGCTCAGGCTCTTTAATATGTATATTAAATTTAGAATATCAGATACTAAAATAAACCCCGAAATTGTCCATATACAGAGGATTTGAAAACATAATAAGTTGTTCAAGAAATAATTCTTTTTTTGGATT
>NW_023270807.1:83387104-83472981 GCF_011800145.1 Mirounga leonina | reverse complement strand
AAAAAAAAATGGACTTGGCCAGTTAGGGTTTTTGAAATACTAATAGAAAAAGAGGAGTAGGCCAAGAAAACACAAAAGGCCTTTTCCTAAAAGTCATAATTAGCCATGGTAAGTACTAGGAGTGCGGGATATCCATGAAGCTGATACTAGTCAGAAGATTAAGAAAAATATTACAGTCCAAGGTCTGATTGGGTAAGGAAAGTTTAAAAGAAAGGAGAGAAAAGACGCTGGATTTGGCTCCAAGGATGTCATTGTCTCTAGTAATAGCAGGGGAAGGATGTACATGAATGTCAAGTTGTGTGGAACACAGAAATGAATCAGAGAAACACAAATTACAACAGAGGGGGAGTAACATGCTGCCGGTCTAGGAATATGAAATGGAAATGAGAAATAGGATAGAAATATGATCAAAATCAGCTATATGTAGTGTATGGAGCCATATGAGAGGTTTTTAAAGTTCTATTTATGATTCCCCAACTTGAATGGTTGAGATAAAAAATAAATCAGGAAGAAAGCATCAACTTTGCATGGGCATTTCCTAAATACAGAATATTTTTGATATTCTTTTCTTAGGGAAGATAAACAAACACATAATTATATACTTAGCTTTTATATGAGTATATATTGATTTATAAAGTACTTAGAGTTAAAATGGCTTTGCAAGGCAGTGCAAGGCTAGCCAGAGAAATATTTTGATTTGTTGCCTAATGCAGGTGTCAGCTCAGGTCCCCCGTCTATCAAGACCTACATAAGATTGGTTCAAGCCCTCATTCATTCTGTTCCCTGTGTTAGTCCTGACTCCCTCCTTGTGGTCACATCTTGTTCTGATCCTAGGCTTCCACCAAAAGAGTTCAGTTTATTTGCTGCCCTGTAACATATCTCATGGAACAGGTGAAGTGCTCAGACTTTTCACAATTTCCACGATAAATAAGCAAAATAAACCCTTGATGCCCCAAACACTATTAGTGGGTAAGAGATTTTATTGATGATTTCAAGAACACAAAGAGAGTGTTAACACCTTAGTAGTGTCAACAGCTTCTGGTTGAACTTGAGACATCTTTCTTTATAGCAATCTCTTGTCTCTACCACCTGTGAACCTTTATCCACGTTTCCAAAATGGTTCCTGAAAATAAAGAGAAGGCATATGCGAAGTCCATGGGAGAAGCTGAAGAGTTAGTTTCATGCGCTCCACTGGCAATCTTATCACGAGTTAAATGTAGATGACTGGTTTGAACAGAGCATGTTTTCAAAGCTCTGCAAACCGCCCCCCCCATTTTTAAGCATTTACAAGTCAGTACATCATGCAATGCAATTGCATTATCAAACAGTTGTAACTACAGAGAAAATATATGCAATCAAATTATGATTGGAAAGAAATAAAATTATGATTCCATGCCATTTTACAAGTTGAAAAAAATTGAAAAGCAAAAAGGAAAAGAATGTTTGAGTAACGAGAGCTTTGTTAAATTGCAGAACTTTAGGAGTCAAAAGAAAGGATTTTTTTTTCCCCATCTCTTTCTTCATAGGCCTCCTAAGAACACATTTCCTAGTGCTCCCTCCCTGGCCCACCCCTGAACACCAAAGTCGCCAGATCTGGCACAAATTAAACCCAAGTTTCATGATAATTATTTCAGAGGTTATTTGTTGCAGGGTATACTAATCTCTTAAAGTATTTTTTAAAAATGGCTTTTTGGGGGCCCCTGACTGACTCAGTCGGTAGAGTGTATGACACTTGATCTTGGGGTCATGAGTTTGAGCCCCACACTGGGTGTAGAGATTACTTAAAAAAAATTAAAAAATGTTATTTCTTTAAAAAAATTGTTTTTTGTTTATTAATTTAAAAAAATCAGGAATATCATTTTGAGGTTTTTTAAAATCAGGAGATCGGACTATAATTTAAAAATCTCTAAGACTTTGAAAAGATAGTTCAAAATAAGCAAAATGGAAATGCATTGGGAATTCTAAAGAGGAAGGTACATTTTTCTTTACCAAGGATTTCTCATTACTCATGTAAACTTCTCTAAATGAGCCCTGTTTTACAGATGTTAAAGACCTAAACAAGTTAACCAAACTTACTGTAGTAACCATTTAACAATAAACGTAAGTCATTATGTTGTGTACCTTAAACTTCTACGGTGCTGTATGTCAATTCTATTTCAATAAAGCTGAGAGAAGAAAAAAAAACACCTAAACAAATAAGACGGTATTGGAAGAACCCTTGGCTCTTTTACAAAAAAGCTAAAAAAAAAAAAAAAACCCACCCAAAACAAAACCAAAAAAAAAAAAAAAAAAACCCAATAAATAAATAGATACACATCAGTACTATACTTTTTAGTAATTTCCATTAACCACAATGACTTTGGTTGTTGCACATGTATCATTCTGTGCCCACTGTTTTGTTACTAATGTATTTCACTGGGCTCTTCCTTATTCTTTTGTGTGTGTGGGTTTTTTGTTTGTTTGTTTTTTGTTTTTTGACTGCTGCATAGTTTTACCAAGGAAACCTCAAAATGACTGAATGACTGTGAACAACAGCTAATAATTGTGCATTTCATGCCATTTTGGTAGGCAGAATAATAGCCCCTCGAATTATCCTTTGTTTTGTTTTTTAGTTTCCACATATGAGGAAAATCATGTGGCATTTGTCTTTCTCTGCTTGACTTATATTTCACTTCGCATAACACCCTGTGGGCCCATCCATGTTGTTGCAGTTGGCAAGATCTCATCCTTTTTTATGACTGCATAATATTCTGTATGTATGTATATATAAAAAAAATCTTCCTTATCCATTCATCTATTGATGGATGCTTTGGACACTTAGGTTGCTTTAGGTAAATACCCAGTAGTAGAAATATTGCATTATATGGTATTTCTATTTTTAATTTTTTTTTTTTGAGGAATCTCCATATTGTTTTCCACAGTGGCTGCACCAGTTTGCATTCCCACCAACAGTGCACGAGGGTTCCTTTTCTCCACATCCTCGCCAATGCTTATTATTTCTTGTCTTTTCATTTTAGCCATTCTGACAGGTATAAGGCAGTATCTCATTGTGGTTGTGCTTTGCATCTCCCAGATGATTAGTGATGTTGAGCATCTTTTCGTATGTTTCTATGTCTTCTTTGGAAAAATTTCGATTTAGGGCCTCTGCCCAGTTTTTAATTGGACCGTTTGCTGTTTTGGTGTTGAGTTGTGTACATTCACTCATACGTAAAATCTAAAAACAAAAACAAATGAATAAACAAACAAAAAGCAGAATTAAATGTATAAATACAGAGAACAAACTGATGGTTATCAGAGGGAAGGGGGTGGAGGGATGGATAAAATGGTGACAGGGAGTGGGAGGTACAGGCTTCCAGTTATGGAATGAATGAGTCACAGGTATTCCAACTGGCAAAGAAGAAGTCAAACTCTCTCTTTTCGCAGATGACATGATACTTTATGTGGAAAACCCAAAAGACTACACCCCCAAATTACTAGAACTCATCCAGCAATTCAGTAATGTGGCAGGATACAAAATCAATGCACAGAAATCAGTTGCTTTCTTATACACTAACAATACAACTGTAGAAAGAGAAATTAGAGAAACGATTCCATTTACAATAGCACCAAAAACCATAAGATACCTTGGAATAAACCTAACCAAAGAGGTAAAGGATCTATACTCTAGGAACTACAAAACACTCATGAAAGAAATTGAAGAAGACACAAAAGGATGGAAAAATATTCCATGCTCATGGATTGGAAGAATAAACATTGTTAAAATGTCTATGCTACCCAGAGCAATCTATACCTTCAATGCCATCACGATCAAAATTCCAATGACATTTTTCAAAGTGCTGGAAAAAACAATCCTAAAATTTGTATGGAATCAGAAAAGACCCCGAATCACCAAGGAAATGTTGAAAAAGAAAAACAAAGCTGGGGGCATCATGTTGCCCGATTTCAAGCTACATTACAAAGCTGTGATCACCAAGACAGGATGGTACTGGCACAAAAACAGACATATAGACCAATGGAACAGAATAGAGAACCCAGATATGGACCCTCAACTCTATGGTCAAATAATCTTTGACAAAGCAGGAAAAAACATGCAATGGAAAAAAGACAGTCTCTTCAATAAATGGTACTGGGAAAATTGGACAGCCACATGCAGAAGAATGAAACTCAACCATTCTCTAACACCATTCACAAAGATAAACTCAAAGTGGCTGAAAGACCTCAATGTGAGACAGGAATCCATCAAAATGCTAGAGGAGAACATAGGCAGTAACCTCTTTGACATCGCCCACAGCAACTTCTTTCAAGATACATCTCCAAAAGCTAGTGAAACAAAAGCAAAAATGAACTTTTGAGACTTCATCAAGATAAAAAGCTTCTGCACAGCAAAGGAAACAGTCAACAAAACAAAGAGGCAACCCACAGAATGGGAGAAGATATTTGCAAATGACACTACGGATAAAGGGCTGGTATCTAAGATCTATAAAGAACTTCTCAAACTCAACACCCAAAAAACAAATAATCAAGTCAAAAAGTGGGCAGAAGATATGAAAAGACACTTCTCTGAAGAAGACATACAAATGGCTAACAGACACATGAAAAAATGTTCATCATCATTAGCCATCAGGAAAATCCAATTCAAAACCACATTGAGATACCACCTTACACCAGTTAGAATGGCAAAAATGGACAGGGCAAGAAACAACAAATGTTGGAGAGGTTGTGGAGAAAGGGGAACCCTCTTACACTGTTGGTGGGAATGCGAGTTGGTACAGCCACTTTGGAAAACAGTGTGGAGGTTCCTCAAAAATTTAAAAATAGAGCTACCCTATGACCCAGCAATTGCACTCCTGGGTATTTACCCCAAAGACACAGATGTAGTGAAAAGAAGGGCCATATGCACCCCAATGTTCATAGCAGCAATGTCCGCAATAGCCAAACTGTGGAAAGAGCCGAGATGCCCTTCAACAGATGAATGGATAAAGAAGATGTGGTCCATATATACAATGGAATATTACTCAGCCATTAGAAAAGATGAATACCCAACTTTTACATCAACATGGATGGGACTGGAGGAGATGATGCTAAGTGAAATAAGTCAAGCAGAGAAAGTCAATTATCATATGGTTTCACTTATTTGTGGAACATAAGGAACAGCATGGAGGACATTAGGAGAAGGAAGGGAAAAATGAGCGGGGGGGAGTTGGAGGGAGAGATGAACCATGAGAGACTATGGACTCTGAGAAACAAATAGGGTTTTAGAGGGGAGGGGGGTGAGGGGATTGGTTAGCCCGGTGATGGAGGTATTAAGGAGGGCACATACTGCATGGAGCACTGGGTGTTATACAAAAACAATGGATCATGGATCACCACATCAAAAACTAATGATGTATTGTATGGTGACTAACATAACATAATAAAATTTTTTAAAAAAGGCACAGCACAGGGAATAGAGTCGGTGATAGTGTGATTGGGTTATGTGGTGACAGATGGCAGCTACACCTGTGGTGAGGGTAAGGGTAGCATAACATACAGAGAAGCTGAATCAGGAATTTAATTTATGATTAAATTAAGTGGGAAGGTTAAATGAAACTGAGTTGGGAAGATTATTCTGGATTATCCAGGTGAATCCAATCTAATCCCATATGTTCTGAAAAGTAAAAAACCTTCCCTGGCTGTGGTCAGAGGGAGAGGCTACTCAGGGAGAAAGGTTTAATAATGATGACTTGGAGAAAGGAGGCCATTTCTGGAAGCTGGAAGAACAAGGAAATGGATTCTTCCCTAGAGCCTCTAGAAGGGAGAGCAGTCCTGCCAACACCTTGATTTAGTGCTATGTCAGATTCTGATCTACAGATCTGTAAGTTAATACGGACAGTCCCCAACTTATGATGATTCTACCTAGGATTTTTCAACTCTGTGATAGTGTGAACGTGATACACATTCAGTAAAAACTGTACTTTGAAATTTCAGTTTTTATCTTTTCCTGGGCTAGTGATATGCGGTATGATACTCTTTTGTGATGTGGCTCCCAGTCAGCCATACAGTGAGTGTAAACAACCCACACACTTGACAACCATTCTGTACCCTGCAACCATTCTATTTTTCACGTTCAGTACACTATTCAATAAATTACCTAAGGTATTCAACACTTTATTATAAAATAGGCTTTGTGTTAGATGATTTTGCCCAACTATAGGCTAATGTAAGTGTTCTGAGCATGTGTAAGGTAGGTTAGGTTATGCTATGATGTTAGGTGTATTAAGTAGGTTAGGTGTATTAAATGAATTTCGACTTAGCTTATTTTCAACTTATAATGGGTTTATTAGGACATAACCCCATTGTAAATCAGGAAGACCTCCCTGTGTGTGTGTGTGTGTGTGTGTGTGTGTGTGTGTGTGAAAAAGGGAAATAGTTCTTACCTTGTCTTCTCTTTGAAGTGAGCCAAAGAGGAGACAATTTTTAAGGGTCAGTTTACAAGAGCCTTCAAGTGTCATAATATAGACTTTGGACCATGGGTATAGCTTCTTAAGGATACCACATATTTAGAGATTTAAATTAGGACAGTTAAAAAATTTTAATCAGTATTCTTTCACCACTTTACATATACATGTGCATGTCTCCTGAGGATTTATATTTAAGAATTTGCTTGCAAAGCAGATCAATCACCAAACATACACTTGCAGACTATGTTGCTCCTTGTCCTCCCCTAATGCATCATTAAAATCCCAGAGTTCCTGAATAAAAGATGAATATGGGGCAGAGAAAGATGTTTATGGATATGCTTCTGAAGTAAATCACTTACCTAGTGCTTCATTTCAAAGTTAACTAATCTTCAGCACAGTCCAATAAGGAAAATATTTCAGTTTACAGTAAGTGAGCAGAGGTGCAGAAAAGACCATGATAAAATCTAAGCCTACTCTTGGGCACTATTGAACTTTAAAGTTGAGGTGGAAAGAACTCTTAGAAGTCATCCAGCCTAACTCCCTCATTTATGGACACTCAGGAAGGCTAAGACATTTATTCAAGCTCAAATAGCTATTCGGTGACAAGGTAATGAATTCACTCCTGGTTTCTGCACTTTCTTCTTCATCACGTTGCACCTTGATCTTTTCTCCTGCTTCCATGTCTCCTACATTGAATCTGCCGTGTAGACCTGTTGATTCCTCTTTGGAATTAGCTCTTAGATTTATTCTTTCTTCATTCCTGACACATCTTCCTCATTTTATGCCTCAGTTGCCACAACTGTGCTCTGACCGGTTTCTCACAGCCTGATTCATCTTACACCTGACCACCAGGCTGATCTGCAGAACACACCACGTTCGTCCTTCTGAGCTGAGACTTCCAGGCCTTTCACAGAGGACATTTGAACTCTTCACCCTGCCATTCAATCCCCCCTGTATCGTCTAGTATCTGTATCGTCTAGGTGTTTTTTTGTTGTTGTTGTTGTTTTTTTAAGATTTTACTTATTCATTTGAGAGAAAGAGAACATGAGCAGGGGGAGGGGCAGAGGGAGAGGAACAAACAGACTCCCACTCAGACTCCTCACTTAGCAGACTCCCCACTCAGATGAGGGGCTAGATTCCAGGATCCCAAGATCATGACCGGAGCCAAAGTCAGACACCAACCGACTGAGCCACCTGGTTGCCCCTATCTCTGTAGTTTTACCTCCTGATTCCTAACGTGAATGTTCTGTGCCAGCCAGAGTGGTTTCCTTCCTAATTCCACAGGCTCCCCCTCATTTCCACTCTCCTACACTGTTCATACCTTTTTTCATGGCCTGAAATTTCCTTCTTTCTATTCTACCTGCAGAAGTTACATCAGTTTCCTAAACCTATCTTAACATTTTCTTCCTTACTTTGACTCTTTCTAAGAACTCCAACCACAAAGAATTACTGTGTCTCTTGAGTACTTTGAATAAACACTTCCCATGAATCACATTTTAGCTCTTGACTATATCCAGTCTAGCTCTTCTCTGTACATGGCCTCTTTCTTGCTGTTTCATGTGTATAATGGGAAGATGGATCCTTTTCATGGGAGAGATGTCAGGTTTTAGAGTTGATTTGTGAGTCATGAGGGAAATCAGTGGTGGTTGATGCCCTGGGATTGCAGGATGAACCTGAGGGGAAAGCATGCATGGGGAGATTTTGAGAAGGTGAGGGTAGGACCTGGTAAAGAGAAGAAAGAAAACCAAGAGCTGGAGGGAGGTTATGAGAGGTCAGGAACACTCAGTGGAGGACCAGGGAGAAGATGCCAAGAAACAGCAGAAGCAAGTTTCCAAGGAGCCTACTCTCTTCATTGGAAGTGTTAAATATTACTGTCTTTATTTAAGACAGAAGGTTTTTATGGGCCACTAGATAAATTTTAGAGTTAAAATTCGGTTTCTCCAGAAGGCAGCTTGTATATAAGAACTCCAAAGTAGAAAAATAAAATAAACATGAAGCTACAAGCTAAATAGTTCTTATTTTAAAAATGCTTGACTTTGTCAAATATACCTCAATAAAGTAAAAAAAAAAGGGGGGGGCTTAAAGATATAATGTTAACTGATGTTTCAAACATGTTACTAAAATAAATAGGATAAAATGACAAGTTTCTGTGAATCGAAGAACTGTTTAAGAACCAAAAAAAAAAAAAAAAGGAGAAAAGAGAGAAAGAGAAAATAATTTAGGCTACAAAAAATGGAAGATAACAACTAGGCTGTTTATTATAACAACACAGCCAATTGTTGCCAAGTTACTTCTCCCACCATGAAATGATTTAGTCTGGCCAGATTATTCCTTCAGGGAGACATGCTAATTGCATACACCTTGGTAGTGACCTTAAAAAAGAGCTGTGTTATTGAGAACAACCAAATTCCTTGGGTTTGATTTATTATTCCAGCTAATTAGATGAGCCTTTGACTCAATGACAGTCTAGTTTGATTGAGTAAATAGACTACCTACAGAAACCAACCAAGTCACTTGCCATTATAGGTATATAAAGAGTCTAAAGGTGATCTTTAGAAAACCAGAGTGCACACATGATCATGTCCTCATTATCAGGAGAGAAAAATTAGAGCCATGAATCATTGTAGAGCAGAGATTCCAATATAAAATTCAGATCAAAGTCCCTCCTTTTATTGGCTGTGGCAAACTAGGAATATGGTACTCTTAATGTTTGTAGTGGGTTGAATAGTGTCTCCCCACAATTCGTGTTCATCTGGAACCTCCGCATGTGACCTTATTTGGAAATAAAATAGAGCCTTTGCAGATCTACTTAGTTAAGTTAAAATGAGGTCATACTGAGGGAGAGTGGGTCCTAAATCTAACTGGTGTCCTTATAAGAAGAAGGAGAAGAGAGACTGTGTTTTGACTCCTTATGTACCTTTTATGTTTTCAGAGTTTCTGAGGAGTCCATTCACTGAAATACCCTCCCAGCATGGCCCCAGCCCTCCAAATTGCTCCCTGTGGGAGCTTAGCAGACATCTCCTTTGAGTGACACCATGTGCACTCAACTGCCCAGGAAATGTGATTTCTATTCTGTGACATTCCCAACCTCGTAAAGGTCATCCAGCATTCTGGTGCTGAAGAAATAAGCCCACTGGGGGCCTGAGTTGCTGCACCATGGGGCCCAAGAACCATTGGGAATTTTCCTTAGACAAAAGGCCTTTCCTTTTTATTGCTTTTGGACACTGTTGTCTTTGTTAAAGCCTGACCTCTAAGCTCACTGCTTTAGTATTCTTTCAAGAGTCCTAGTTGTCTGGTCTCCATAAGAGAGCTGTGGATCTGGAGGTGGTCTCTGGGTTTGGAGATGATTGGTTTGATAGGGCAAAGGATTGCTGTTCTTTTCTGTGCCACACACTATCGTGTGATGGTTCCAGGGACAACTCACAGGGCCAAGAGGGTATGTGTTTTAAGCTTGCTTGTTTGCTGTCTGTCTGCCCTTCAGCATGTTACTTAACACCTTCTACCTCAGTTTCTGTCCATCTTATCAGGCCACTGTAAATTTAAATGATTTCAAATATATGTAGGTCTTAGAACAGTGCATGGTACTTTATAAACTCCAGATACATGTGACCTCATTATTAATCATGATTACATCTCAGATTGAGATGCTTCTTAGACTCAGCGACTAAGGAGTAGGCACAGTTTAAAGCCGGTGAGTCGCATTCAGGTTTCTTATGATTCACTCTGTCTACCTGTTTCAGAGAGCTGCCTTGGAGGTAGGGATGGCAATGCTATACTGGGATAAAAGTAAGAACTATTATCTCCCAGCTTTTCAGGAACTACTATTATCCAGACTGCGCAAGTAACAAACGTCTAGCTCTTTTGGTTAATAGAGCAATGTCACTGAAAGCACAGATGACTTGTCAAAGCATTACAATCAGTAAAATAAAGAGGCCTCTTGCTTATGCCCCTGACAAAATATGACTGGAAGGGATGAGGGCCCAGAGTGGTCACCAGAAGCCAGAAGGAGAGCCATGTAGAGGAGCCTTGTGGGGACAGAACGGTGACCTTCCACGAAAGGATACAACCACCTGAGGTGCTCTTATGCTGAGGGAGTCCGAGTAAAAAATACCCGGGCCTCATTCCCCTCCCTTCCTGCAATCTCCTGCCCTCTCAGTACTGAACCCCAACAGAAGCCAGAAAGTGTGGGAGTCTGTGGTATGGTTCATACAGTTCAGTCTGCATGGGGATGGATGCAGAAAAGGGGAGAGGGAAGGGTAGATCTGAAGAAGCAAAGGAAAGATACCACCACTGGGTCTTGTAAACGTTAGTTACACAGTGCCTTCTATGGACAGCGGCAGCATTAGCGAGTTTAAGACCTAGAAATCCATATCTACGTGGGGCAATGCCAGAATAGTGTTGTAGGCAAAAAAAAAAAAAAAAAAAAAAAGACCAGTCTATGCAATCAACAACAATTTCAATGCAACTAGTCTTTTCCTTGGTTTACTTGAATACTCTGAGGCCATAAGCAGACCCAAGAATAGTTGTTTAAAATCTGTATTTGATCATAGTTTCTTCTGTTTCCTATGCCTCTCTCTTGAAGACTTCCCTCTCCTCCTAAAATCTCCTCCAGCAGTCCATTCCACATTTTACCTGTTGTCCACCCCCATCTCCCCACATTCACCCTCTGTTCTTCCAACACAGAAAGTCTCATCTGCGGGGGGGGGGGGGGGGGGGGGGGGGGGGGGGGGGGGGGGGGGGGGGGGTGGGGGGGCATGGGGAGCAGTGTATGGGAGTGGCCCACAGGGGAGGGTTGTAGCGGGAAATGGCGGTCAAGCTTCAAATAGGCAAATATTTTCACCCCATTTTACAGGCATAGGAAGAACCTGCAGATGCTCAGTAGTCAAGCTCTGGCAAACGGTGCCAAAGACTTTTTTGAGCTTATGGGCCTGCATCCAGTCTTAACCCTGGTGATCTCACTGATCTCTCTGAGATAAGATGATAAGCAAGACTGTCTTTTCAAAAGATTCACTGGGATCAATGCTATTGAGGGCAAAACGTGTGATCATGTAATTGATTACCTTTGGGATTTCTTCCTAAAGCTGCAGCTGTACTTCGTCTCCCCTTCTGGATCCAGGGCTGGAGTGGGCGAGGCCGGGAAAGCCAGTGGCTCTCAAAATGCTTATCGCCACGTAGATTTCCTGAAGATGAAATCCCAGGTCAAAGCAAAATGAATGATCGTCGTGCTGACAGTCTCTAGTAACTGCCATAGTAGATGTGTCTTTGACAATAACTACAACGTTATGGATATATGTGCTAGGATTTGTATTTACTCCTCCAGTTCAACTAATGTTTACCCCCCAAAACCAAGAAAATGAACACATTAGAAAATGCCACCTCGAAAAAGCTTCTACCCCTTCCTGAGAACCTACTGCAGGGCAGCAACCGTGATGCATTTTCCTAGTGAAGCGCAGCCGGCTTACACAGTGTGTATATAAATATCCCCATTTCACAGATGAGAAAAGTCAGACTCACAGGTGTTGTGCAACCCGCCCCAGTCTGCACATCTAGTAAAGGGCAGTTAAAACCATATGGTCAGTTAAAAACTTACGTTATTTTTACCATGGCTGTGTTTTGCTGCTAGAAGCACAAATCTGTACTGATTGATTAGATTGGTCTTGACATTGGAGGATTGGGAATAAATTGAACTTCTTTACAACCTGAGTCAGATAATAGAAAAGGTCTTCCTCCTACATTCTGTTAAGATCATTCATGCTCACCTTTTTCTTTCTCCTGTGTTTTCCTGTAAACTTGAGAATATCACACCTCCGTAGATGGCATAGACTTGGGGGCCAGATAAACTGCTTCTGGAACTTCCTACGCCAGTGTAAAATATCTGAGGCTGTTTCCTCATGTTTAAAAGACAGATAGCTTTTCACATTTCATGTAAGGTTCAGAAATAGTACATGCAAAGTATCTGGCACAATTTGGATAGCTCAAAAATGGTAGCTATTATTGTGCCTTATGAAATCATCCTGGTGAGGAGACTTGAGCCTGCTGCTTGCTATTTGCTTCAGAGTCCTCAGTTGATGTGTGAGCATGTAAGTATACTAGCTCCTAGGTGGAGTGTGAGCTTGCCAACTCCAGCTTTGCCCCTGCCTCAGACCTATACATATACTGCACCTAATGTCACTGCAACGCTCAAAGATGATCTATGTTTTTAGATTTTTTTTCAGATTTTATTTATTTATTTGTCAGAGAGAGCTCACACAAACAAGGGGAGTGGGAGGCAGAGGGAGAAGCAGGCTTCCCGCTGAGTAGGGAACCTGATGCAGGACTGATCCCAGGAGCCTGGAATCATGACCTGAGCTGAAGGCGGACACGTAACCAACTGAGCCACCCAGGCGTCCCTTTAGATTACTAAAATAAAAATACTGTTGCATTGAATAGTTCATTAAGTTTGCATGTATCTGTGGATTCTGAGGCTGAGCAGAAGAGTAATAGAAAGATTTTCATTGAAAGACAGTAATCAAAGAACTAGAATGCTCCATCAATCTAAATGTGTATTTCATATTCATAAAATAGGATTAAAAAATTAGGGGCTTTTTATTTCAAAAACTGGAGGTCTTCAAGTCTTCTTAATAACATAAAATCTGGGCACCTGGGTGGCTCAGTTGGTTAAGCGACTGCCTTCGGCTCAGGTCATGATCCTGGAGTCCCGGGATCAAGACCCGCATCGGGCTCCCTGCTCAGCAGGGAGCCTGCTTCTCCCTCTGACCCTCCCCCCTCTCATGTGCTCTCTCTCATTCTCTCTCTCAAATAAAATAAATAAAATCTTTAAAAAAAAATAACATAAAATCTAATCTATGAGTATGTACCTCATAAAGTGGCAATATGTTGTCTAGCACGAAATTATATTCAATAGATTTTCATATTATCATACTGTTCCATAAATCAGTACTATTTCGTAAGTGTACACACATTCATATCCAAAGTCAGTAGCAGCAGATTCTTCAGAATATTTAGTGACAGAGTTTAAAACTCCAGTATGATTCAGTGGCACATTTTCATTGGCCAGACTTGTCTATTGCCAAACGCATTCTCTTCTCCGTCCTTCTTTTTTGCCTTTCTATCATATCTTCTCTTTCTGCTGAGTTTTGCCTTAGCTGAAAATTGAGTGGGTTCCTGTAAATGAATCATAGCTTTCAATAGACTATAGAATAATTTTGGAAGCATTACTTAAGCTGACCAATTGAAGGATATTATGTTTTGATTTCTAGAAATAAAAGCATTCCAAAAGAGCCTGGAGATGCTGAAGAGAAAAAAAGTAAGAAAAATTTGCAATTTGAAAAGGCGTATACCAAATTAATCACCTCAGAACCCAGAGATAGAAGCAGGCGAGCAAAAAAACACACACCAAAAATCCTTCCCTGGATTTGTTTTCAAGATTTAAGCTGAATGAAAGATAAACAGGACAGGATAGAGTTAAATGAGCAGGATCAGAGAAGTTTTAGAACGTCAAGTAGTCAAAATTCAAACAAAGAAAGATTATTTCAAACCTTTTATCATGGACTCTCTCTCTGTTTACTTCTATTTCTGCTACTTTTATGGTAAGCATGATAAACTTCTAGTGCTCTACTCTTCTAAAGGCAAATATTACTCAAATTATTACCTAGCTGGGAGTATAAAATGAACATTTTATATTCTGGGCCGGTTTTAGCCTAGACTCAATAGACTTCAATTCATAAGAGCTTCTATTCTCATCTGACAGCATATGATGTTCATCGTATGGTGCACAGTAAGACAGACACAGGTTTCCAAATGTCGTGAAGTATCTTAGACGCATGAATTTTATGAAATAAAAAAGTCACATCAGAACCCTGTTGCTAGGCAAGTTGAACCCAGCTGTGCTCAGAGTCTCTGACACCAAGAAATTTCATTCACTGCTCTACAATGAACACACATGACCTGTCGTAGGAGCAGAGCCTATTCCCCAAAATACCAGGATGACAGACCTCTCTGCAAATGCTCTAGAAGTGTATACATAGAAATTTGGGGCTGGACACATATGCAAAATCATTTGCTCTTTTAAGTCTAAACATTCCTATTACTTTTTCATAGCTATGAATTCGCAGCATGAATGAGAATGCCAATAACCTAAGATACAGTCTGTGTTCTTTTATGAGAAAGGAAACTAATATGAGGGTATTGTAAAGGAGTTAAAAATGAACAGTCTTGTGATGGGTATTAAAGAGGGCATGTTCTGCATGGAGCGCTGGGTATTATACCCAAACAATGAATCATGGAACACTGCATCAAAAACTAATGATGTAATGTATGGTGATTAACATAACAAAAAAACGAACAGTCTTTTCAATAAATGGTACTGGAAGAAATTTACCCATATGGGAAAAAGAGAAATTTGGCCCTATTTCAAATCATAAACAAAAATCAATTTTATGTATATTGTAGATCTAAATATGAAAAGCAAATAATAAATCTTCCAGAAGATAATATGTGACTAAATCTTCATCATATATAGGTAGAACTAGATTTTTTACACAGGACACAAAAAATACTAACCATAAAGGAAGTGATTGATAAACTTTACTACAATAAAATTAAGATCTTTGGTTCCTCAAAGACACTATGAAGTGAGTGAAAAAGTGAGCAAAAGAGTGGGTAAAGAAGCTGGCAGCATGTATAACTAACAAAGACCTGTTCTCCCACACATTTCCCCTGTTTTATTGAGCTATAATTGACATATAACATGGTCTTAGTTAAAGGTGTACAACATAATGATTTGGTGTATGTATGTGGTGCAAAATGATTACCCCAATAAGTTTAGTTAATGTCCTTCACATAGTTAGAATATTTTTCTAGTGATGAGGACTTTTAAGAGTTACTCTCTCAGCAACTTTCAAATATACAATGGAATATCGTTAACTATAGTCAACATGCTGTACATTATATCCCCTGAATTTATTTATCTTACAACTAGAGGTTGCTTTCTTTTGACCACCTACAGGACATTTCAGGAACACTACAATATCATTACAATATAACACTACAATATTGCAGATACTGCAATATCGAGTGTGGGTGAGGATGTGGAATCCTGGGGGACTCCCATACACTGTTCTTGGGGGTGTAAACGGGAACTTTGGAAGACAGTTTGACATGATGAATTATGCATAATCTGTGACAAGCAATTCCACTTCTAGAAATGTGTGCTTAGGTACAGCAAGACATACCTACAAAAACATTCCCAGCAATGTTGTTTGCAAAGTTTACCAACAGTTGAATGGAAAAATAGTGGTATAATCGTAGGAGAAAGTACCAGAAAGCAATGAAACTGAGAGAACTCTAGCTCCTTGCATTACATGAGTGTCAAAACGGAATATTGAGCAAAGGAATCCAGGCATGAAAGGAGACAAACTATAGTTCACGTACACATGGCTCAAAAACAGCGAACCTAAACCGTTGTGTTCAGGAAAATGTGCTTATGCTGTAAAATCACATTTTAAAAAGAAAGCAAATGATTAACTTAAATGTAGCCATAGTGGTGACCTTTGAGGGGGTAGAAAAGAGGGAACAGCAAATAGGAGGGACCATGTGTGGGCTTCTGAATGACAGATGATTTTCTATTTCTTCACCAGAGTATCAGTTAGGGTGTTTCCTTTTCGATAAATCAACATTATTATACATGCCATTGTCCTTTTTTTTTGGTATGGGTGTTTTATTTCGCAATAAAAAGTTCACCCAAAAAAGCCAGGCATATGAGACAGAGATTCAAAACTCATTTTTCCTGCACTTCGACTATAGGGAGTAGGTCAGGGTACCTAAATTACTGTTTCTGCTTCGGTGTGTCATTGACTTCGTTCCGTTATCACTGTTCGAAGTGTGGCTGTGGAGAGAAGCCATGTTGGGGGCTTTCTAATCAACTTCACCAATGTGCTTCCTGGCAGAATAAGATGACAATTTGAAAATACAACTCCATGTAAAGTAAAATGCATGTGATGTTTTGCTCCAAACAAATCACAGTTTTCAGTGGAGCCATCAAAATAATCTCATGGCTGTGAACGAGTTACCTCTCGTTTGGTAGGAGGGACTCTGCACAGTCTTGGCTGTGCGTTCTTGTCTCATCTGTTCCACGCACAGAGACTCACCGCACAGCTTTGCTCTAGCCACATGGGTCACGGAGTTTGCGAGATTACTAGTCCAGTGTTTGGAGCCTGCATCACTGAGAAGTCCATCTCTCACCAGCAAAACTGACACTTTGTCCAAAGAGCTCTAATTGACATTTATAAATTAACTGGACTCTCTCTTCCTGTGTATCTCAACTAGAGATCAGACTTTCAGATGAATGCACCCAAGAGGAAAATAATGCTGTATATGTCTAACTTATTCTTTTTTGATTTCACTATATTTCCTAAGCTGTTTCTTTTTTCACCATGAAGGAGGAACTTCTCTTTTTGTTCAGGCCATTGGCACATGAGAATTTGCTTAGCCTGATTGGTCATATAATATAAATAGTTATAAAATGTGCAGCCTCTTATATATATTTTTTTCCTAATAGCGTGTGTGGTTAACTTCTGTCTCATTCACCCGTAAGCAGTCCACAGCTTTCCACTTTCACATATCTTTGTATGTCCCGAGCACATTATCAAATCCTTTTTAAAGAAGTAATTGGAAAAAAATTATCAAAGCCAAAATTGCCTTTTCCTAGAGTTTAGAAAATGTAATAAATGTCAGCATTCACTAATTGAAACTACCAAAATAAATTAGGAAGCATCTACGATTAACACAAAGATGTTTAAAAGAGTCTTCATTGTTAAATTAGGTTGTTTGTTATTCTTACTCAAGTAAAACATGTCTGCAGAAAAATTAGAAAGCTCAAAAAAAAAAAAAAAATCCCCCGTAAACGAAGATATGACCCAGAGACACCACTTTTTTAGTGACTTTTTCCAAATTCTCTGCCTGTATGCATGTACATTTACTTGCCGTAAACATGTTCATACACCGTTATTTTGGTTGAAGGAATAATAGTTTCTTATTTAATAATACATACGATCATTTACTAATTATCTAAACCCTGTCTGCTGCTGAAAAGCTGTTCCAGGTGAGTAGCCACAGAGCTGACTGCTCAGAGCATGAAGGACGAGTGAAAGTCATAGGGCACCCTGTGTGATTACTTTGAAACTTTTCAATCATAGATCAGGCTGTATTGGTGAGCCACCAAGCGTGGGTTTATAGGTAGATCTCCAGAGTTGAGTCACACCCCCCTCTGCCCCCAGGGACCTATCTTCAGCCGGCAGGAGCTCGCTGTGAAGCTGTTGTGACAATATAGAGAATCACTGGGCCTGGCATGACAGTGTCACCCTCCCTCATGTTTGCATGACAGTGAGCATTTCAACAGTTTGATCTTTTCAGCTCTGTGCCATATGCAGCAACGAAGATGCCTAAGTCAGGAATGATTATACTCACTTTACATGTATCCGAGGTGTGGCAGGTGAACCTTCCTGTTGGGTTTTGAATGTTGCAGCTTGCAACGCAGTGAGGGGCAGTTATGGGGTTGAGCAATACTGAATCTCGTGGCCAGGGAAATTTTGCTTCTCCAGGCCCAGGGGTCCCCCTGCAGATGCCCCAAGCCACTAGTTGATGTACACAGTAGATTCAGCTAGAAGTTTTCCTACTATATCATTAGGAACACATTATTTGCTAGAGAACTTAGATTGTGAGGAACCATACTAAAGGGTCGATTAGGTATTTTTACTAAATATTGTATGTGTGCATGTATGTATGTATATGTATGTATGTATATGGTGTGATATATAGTGAAAAGGTAGTCTGTGGCTGTGAGGAGACCCAAGAGGAAGAAAGGAGAAAAAAGGAGAAAACCAAAATGTAACCTTAGGAATCAGAAGGTATTTGACTACGTTCACCTGTAATAAAGGACTTGATTCTGATCCTGAGGTAGGTTCATTTCCATCCACCACTGGCAATTTTCCATTACATCTGGTCTTCGAAGACAAGGCAGCTGTAATATTTTGTATTTCTCCTCCTTCAGGAAGGGTGCTCTGTGGAGGGAGCGTCTTATAAAAAAGAAACGTTATTTAGAGGGCACCTTCATTTGAGAAACATGGAGATAACCTGAAACCAACAATGTCTGACATGTAACTCTTCTTTTCATGGGACACATTACGGTTTTAAATACGGGGTTATCCCCCCTTGGAATAAACAACCTTTACTTGTGGGAAAACTGTCCAGGGTGAAAACCGAATACATATGGCTTTATGAAATGTTACAGTTTTACAGCTGGTATGAAGAATTCCACTTGGGATATTTGGTCCAGTTCAGCATCAAATTTGATTATCATCCCCTTGCAGACAATACAAGCGCAAATACATCTGTTGTTTATTTATGGAGTCGAAATGTTAAAGGAAGAAAACACAGAGGCTTGGTTTGATTATTTTCTGAAGCAAAAAAAAAAGGTCTATTTTTAGAAGTCTTTACTGAAGGTCGTAGCCTGTTCTTGAGTTCATTTAAACTCAGAAATGATTTTTCTCTCTTCTGAAACTATTCTCCCTTCAACTGTACCCACACACCCAGCCCATTAGGAAATGCTTCTCTTTCCTCTTCTATTGGTTTGCACACTATTCATTGTATACCAGCTTTTTCTTGATTGAAAGGGAGGTTGAGTGACAGGTATGACCCGGGCTGCTGGGCTTCTGATCCTGCATTATAGAAGAGGCTTGTCAGCTTCCTGACACGAGCTGCTTGTTTTCTGAACACTTTTCTTTTAAGGTCTTTATTTTTGAAATTATTTTATTTTGGATGATTCTCTTTCGATATTTTACTTTTGTATGACCCACTGACTGCATAAAAATTATGTTAATTCCCACAGAACTGTAGGTTGGCAATATTCTCCTTATAATTCTAATTAATTTTTTAATTATAAAAGTAGTGCAAAATTATGGCTTTAAAAAAAAAAAAGCTAAATGGTACCAGAGTATATAAAGTAAAATGTAAAATTTCACATCTCTACTCCCAAATCCCATTGAACTGTAGTAAATTTTACATCTATAATCCATCCATCCATATAGACTTCCTACTTGTATAAGAATAAACACATTCATACTATTATTTTATTTTGCCACAGTTTATTTTACCACAGTTTAGACAGTTTGGAAACCTGTCTTTTATTAATGGACATCCATTTATGTGTGTGAATAAGTGCAACCTAATTTCTTAGAAGTAGAATTTCAGCATCATAGCGTAGTGGCATTTGAAGTTTAGAAGGTATTGCCAGGTGGTTTCCTAAAGCTTACATGAGTCCATACTCTACTAAGTTTACGAAAGGGCAGTGTTCCATTTCCTAATGAATAAGGGGGTAACAATTAATCTTGGACATATTGTGGTTTCAGTTTGCATTTGCTTTATTTTTAATGACATCAGACACCTTTCCATATCCTTATTGACCATATGTATTATCTTCCTATAAAATACATTTTTAGGGGCACCTGGGTGGCTCAGTCTGTTAAACGTCTACCTTTGGCTCAGGTCATGATCTCAGGGTCCTGGGATCGAGTCCCATGTCAGGCTCCCTGCTCAGTGGGGAGTCTGCTTCTCCCTCTGCCCCTCCCTCTCCTCATGTTCTCTCTCTCTCTCTCAAATAAATAAATAAAATATTTTTTTAAAAAATATTTTTATGTCTTTTGTTCACTTTTCTGTTTTCTTTTTGGTCATTGTCTAATTGATTTGTGAGCTTTTTGTTTATAGTAGAGAAATTAGAACTTTGTCATATTGTTGCCATTTTTCATTAAATTATAATTTAAAAAAACTTTGTGTATGGTGCTATTCTCAGGATCAGTGTTTTAAAACATTTTATATGGGTAAATCTTCCTTTGTAATTCCTGGGTTTGTACCATACACAAAAGACCTTACCCCTCTTCCAACTGTAGACACATTTACCATTATTGATTTCTGGGCCTCCAATTGCACACCTCTCTCTCTTTCTCCTTCTGTTCCTCCCTCCCTCCTTCTCTTGTTTCTTTTATTTCCTTCTAACATCGAAATATTTCCTTCATCTAGAAGCTATTTTGACATAGGAAGTAAGGCAGGGACTCATGTTTTTCCTTAAATAGCTAACCAGTTGTCTTAAACAATTTATTGAATTATCCATCTTTTCTCCATTTCTTTTAAATGAGCCATTATCACAATTTTTAAACCAATAATCTGGCCTGAATTTTTAAAAAATGGGGTTTTGTTTTAGTCTGCTCAGGCTGCCATCACAAAATACCATGGACTAGGTGGCTTTAACAACAGAAATTTATTTCTCAAGGTTCTGGAGGTTGGAAGTCTGAGACCAGAGCACCAATATGGTCAGGTGCCTGTAAGAACCCTCTTCTGGATTGCCAACAGCCATCATCTTGCTGTGTCCTCATATACCAGCACAAGAAAAAGCTCTGGTCTCTTTCTCTTCTTATGAAGACAGTCCCCTATGAGACCTCCATTCTCATGACCTCATCTAAACCTAAATACCTCCTTAAGGTTCCATCTCCAAATACCATTACATTGAGGGGTAGGGCTTCAACATGTGAATTTTGGGAGGGACACAAACATTCAGTCTCCAAAAGTTTTCAAAAAGCATTAAATAAAAGATATCAGATTATGTTTGAGCATAATAAAAAGTCTTATTTCATTACTTCAAAATCTATTTAGCACATATTGCATTCTAGTCAAGATGTTCCAAAATGAATGGGCCAGGGGTGCCTGAGTTGCTCAGTTGGTCAAGTGTCAGACTCTTGATTTTTGGCTCAGGGTCATGAGATCAAGCCCCATGGCGGGCTCTACACTGGGTGTGGAGCCTGCTTAAGATTCTCTCTCTCCCTCTCCCTCTGCTCCTCCCCTCCCATGCACACATACTCGCAAGTGATCTCTTTATCTCTATCTCTCTTAAAAAAAATGAATGGGCCATACCCTAAAGACATGTAGCTCATAGTCTTTGTGGCAACTGGTATCTAAAACAACAGTTACAACACAATGTGTTAACAACTCTAATAGAGCTGTCCATTCATTCACAGATCAACTCAACGAGATGCCCCTGGAGAGAAGCATGTGGAACTATGCCAAGTGAGGGCCTTCTTCCCAGGGCAGTGAGGCTCCCCTGAGCCTTGCGGAATGCTAAGGGTAACCTTTTGAGGGTACTTGTCCCCAGCAAAATGGCCTGAGAAGTATAACGTGAATTTGCTTTTGCCCTGACTTACCACAATTCTACCCACCAAATAAATGTCACGCATTAAGTACTGCAGGAGATAGGAAGGAATGTGATGAAATTTGGCATTATTTTACAAAACCTTCTGCAGAGAAGATTTCCATTAAATATCAATTAAATAAAACTTGAGGGACATTTAAATTTCTTATTGGGAACTTATCACTCCTTTTCAAAGATTTCCTTATTAAAAAATATTTCTAGGAAAAAAGTGATGAATAATTAAGGAGTGACAAATTTCTGTTCTGTAGGATAGGATAGGATCTGAAACTGCTGGAGAAACTAGTAAGCCATGTAAGTATTGTATCTAGGTCAACAAACAGCTGTTCAAAAAAAAAAAAATCTGTGCTATTTGCTGTTTACTCTGATTGCCTTGGATAATAGTCACTAGGCAACAGGATGGTCTGCTCTGATGTGCATGGTGGCCATTAGTTAAGTTGTTATATAACATGTCAAAGCCTGTTCTCTGTTATTGAGACCAACTGAAATGAACGCAGTCATGCAAGGAAGCGTGGAATCAAGTGATAGTAGAGCACGTGGGTGAGAGCACTTTGCATTTTCCAATGCCTTACACAAATATAGTAATTACTTTGATTAAGATGATTTATGGCAGATTAAAGGGAAAAACGCATCTTTATTTTTTCGCTGAATGTGTGTCTCAACAATGTCTGCAAATGTCAGGGGAAAGTAGCATATTAATATCCTGGAAACCATCTTTTTCTGCTGTAAATAGGTAGGAAGCTGAGAACCAGGAAAATCCTGGCAGAACACTAGGGAGCTTTTTTTTTTTTTTAACTTTTCATTGAAGAATAAACTTAAAAAGGGCACCAATCACAAGTATACCACTTGATGAATTATTACAATTATTATAATTGGTGCCCAGCTCAAGAAATAAAACAATACCCAAGGGGGCAGTTTTAACCACATGACAGGCTTATCAGGGAGGATACAGTAGGTGTATTTTATGGCAAGACACAGGAAACAAAGATGGATAAAAATTAAGGATTCTGTCATGGGAGGATTGTTTCCATCTCTTCTCCTTAAAGATGGGAATGCTCCTAATATTCATAAAGAAACACAGAGAGCCAGGGAAAGTGTTTCTGGTCGTTCTTAGGGAGTCATATTTGCAGAATTGGAAGGAGGGCCTCACTGTGGAGCACCGGCAGGGACACCGCTCGGCAAACACCCACAACGGACAAACATGTCTGATGAAGACCGGAAGTGGAGCATTTTGAAGTCGGCTGAGAACACTTTGCATTTAATATTACAGTAATTGACAACTCAGGAAATAACTGGTCTAGGACACACACTGGCTCATGTGCATGGACTAGATGCAGACCAGGGCTGCAGCAGGCTGAGAAACTGACAAGAACCCTTTCTAGAAGGACCCTAGAAAGGAGGGACTGCTAATTCATAAGAAAACTCATACCATCATCCTCATTGTTTATTATCTGTAGTTTGTGAACATATTTTTGCTCGTTATATTTACTGACACTGGTCATTTTATGTGAGTTCTGGTTTTTTGTTTTTTGTTTTTTCAAGTAATCGTGTTGTGTTCCTTTTTAAAGTCCTCAGTTAGAAACACTACTTCCAGTGTTGCCTGTGAGTGGTATTGGAGCCAGACAGACAACTGCAGTAAAAGGGTGTAGAAGTAAAATGTGGATAAATCAAAGAAGCACTGTGCAGGTAATGAGTCCGTTCTTGTTTGGACCCATGGATTGTTTACATGACAAAGTTTCATGCCAGCCTGAGACTACATCAACTTTTATTTTTTGTCTTTATAGAACAATAGTGTCTTTTTTTTTTTTTTTAAAGATTTTATTTATTTGACAGAGACACCGCAAGAGAGGGACTGCAAGCAGGGGGAGTGGGAGAGGGAGAAGCAGGCCTCCCGCCGAGCAGGGAGCTCGATGCGGGGTTCGATCCCAGGACTCTGGGATCATGACCTGAGCTGAAGGTAGACGCTTAATGACTGAGCCATCCAGGCGCCCCACAATAGTGTCTTTAGTATATCAAAATGGCAGGTATAAGAGATAAGTGGTAGAAGGAGTAAAATTGCTGTATCAAAGAGAACATTTGGATCAGGCAAACACCTCATGCGTGAAGGAAAATGTCATCATTGTGTGTTTAAATTCTGTTACTCACATCAAGCAAGAGGCATATGATGATCTATCTAACCAAAGCACTATTAGGTTAAGCAATGCTATTCCAGGATTTTTAACATATTAAACTATTCAAAACAAGCTTTTGTTTGGTTATCAAGGTTTGGTTATACTAAGAATTTATCACTATCATTTGTAAACATAATTACACTTTAGAGATAGAGAATTTTACTACATATTAGAGTAGAAACCTTAATTATCTATACTAAGAGACATGATGAAATTATATGTTAGAGCACTAATTGCGATACGAAAGAATCTAGCACCCAATGTTCTTTAGAATTCAAATTTGTAATGTTAATTAAAACAACAATGTATTTTAAGAGGTTTCTGTAAAAAGTACACATGAATAACAGGGGTTTTTATAGTGAGTTTATGGGGGCCAAAGGAATACAAATTGTAACATTAATAAGTATACACTGCATGTTTGTAAATCAAGTACAATTTACAAAGTGCTCCTTTGATTTATTGAAATACATTCCACTATTTATAAATTTGTGCAATTTGCTGAGACATTAGGGTGAAGAAATGCCTAAGAATATCAGACTCAAAAACATCCATTTTAGCCTAACACTTGGCTTCATTTAGGCGTCGTGAAACTTGGTAGTGGTTTCATTTCATTTCCTTCTTTGCTCTCCTCTTGCTCCTCCTTCTCCTCTTTTCTTCTTCCCTCCACTCTTCCCTGTCCTCCTCCCTTCCTCCCCCCCCTTTCTTTCTTTCTTTCTTTTGGCAATTCTTATATAGACTATATTTTTGGCATTCTGTGGTTCCAGGGAAAGATTAGTCATGCATCTGTCTCTTAGTGTCTCAGTCTCACAGTCCAGAGTGTAGGGTTTTGAGGTTGTGAAGAAATAAACTTCATTCCACTCAGAACTTTGAATAAAAGAGGCTTCAAAATGAAGTCCCAGATGGCAATATGTCACGCTGACCTTAAAAAGACAAAAGAGCCAGCTCTTTTACCAACTAAATGAGCCTTTTCGGGAATAGCAGAGAATTGCAATTTGGGACAAGCAAACCATGGTGAACCAGAGGCAAGTCTGGGAAACAGAGGGGAGGGGCTTACTTTTCAGGAGGAAAGAAGGGGGCACCTGGGTGGCTCAGTTGGTTAAGCAACTGCCTTCGGCTCAGGTCATGATCCTGGAGTCCCGGGATCGAGTCCCGCATCGGGCTCCCTGTTTGGCAGGGAGTCTGCTTTGCTCTCTGACCCTCCTCCCTCTCATGCTCTCTGTCTCTCATTCTCTCCCTCGCAAATAAATAAATAAAATCTTAAAAAAAAAAAAAAGGAGGAAAAAAGGTTGGGAGAGGCTGTTTTTGAAGTGTTCAGGGTGGCGATGGCTACTCATTGGCTGATGTGGCAGTTTCTCATTGGCTGGGCTATTGCTGGGCAAGGAGAAATTCTGCCTTCATCCTGCTGGGGTATATAAAGTAAGCTTCCTCCTGTTTGGAGTCTGAGTGGTAATGCATGAGAGCCTCTGCTTCAGGGCTTCCCGACTCCATTTTTAATGAGGTTTCCTTTATTTTCAGTAAAGTGGGGACTTACTGGCTATTACAGTTTCTTGGGAAACACAAATAAAAGAAAATTTCCCAGCAAACCACTGCTGTTTAAAATGCTGATCAATTTTCCTTGCCTTTGTAGTCATTATTATAGATAGTAATGAATCTAAGGTAACCTCAGTGTGGGATTAGGGAAATATCCACACGTTGGAAAGATTTCCTTTAATTTTAGTATATTAAAAAAGTAACAAAAGAGTGTCCTTTAAACCATCAGTTAAGATCCTTTTCACTCGGAGTGACTAAGAGCTTTCAGCTGGAGTATGGTTGAATTGTACAGACGAGAACAAGATTAGGATTACTACCTAACCAGAGACAACAGTCAAATAAGGCATTACAGGTACACCTTGTTCATTTTGGCCTATAATCTGTCAGAGCTGGATTTAAATTTCACGTTCTCCTCAGAGCCATGTCAGCTCAATCAAAGTCAATCCCCTCAATGCCCTCAGTCCCATACCGGGCTGCTTTCCCTTCTAGGCATTGTTGCCATCTACCTTACATTAACAAATTGTTATCAGCTCTGAATCCCCTAGTATCTGGACGGGCATGAGAGGCAAAGTTGTCCATATGAGCATAACCCATCAAAATTGCTGAAGACGGTAGCACCCCGTACAAGTTCCATGCTGACCCATGGGTGGTAGGCCAGTCCCCATGGGCCCGACACTAAGAAACCCAGGAAATCCCAATTGGAGAATAGGTTTTCAGGAGGCATTTGCCTTTCATTCAGTTTCTTCACAGAGGTCTTGCTAATTTAAAACAGTGTACTTTATATTGTGAAAATATTTTTTCAGTAGTATCTTTTGGCATTAGTCCAAGTAAGATTAATGAAAACGAATGCAGGTCTGGCCTTGTTAATCAGTTTTGAGACAGCTTATTATAAGATTGAACTTGTCACGTTTAAAGCAATCTCACAGAAGGCACATACTTTATTGACCTACAGTTGTGTGTCAGTATGGCCTTTAATTTCTCCCTCCAGTCATGGTTGCCAGAGCGAAAACTTCATGGATTTCTCAACCTTCTCTTCCCCTCTCCCATGAAGCCTTAATGGAATCTGAAATTGCAAGGATTCATGGAGTTAGTTACCAAGGAAAATGGGATCTTTTTTTTCATCTTTTATTTGCCACACAAGCCTTTCTTTTTTTTTAAATTTTATTATGTTAATCACCATACATTGCATCATTAGTTTTTGATGTAGTGTTCCATGATTCATTGTTTGCGTATAACACCCAGTGCTCCATGCAGAACGTGCCCTCTTTAATACCCATCACCAGGCTAACCCATCCCCCCCTCCCCTCTAGAACCCTCAGTTTGTTTCTCAGAGTCCCTAGTCTCTCATGGTTCGTCTGCCCCTCTGATACCCCCCTTCATTTTTCCCTTCCTACTTTTTTTTTTTTTTTATCATATAATGTATTATTTGTTTCAGAGGTACAGGACTGTGATTCATTAGTCTTACATAATTCACAGCACTCACCATAGCGCATATCCTCCCCAATGTCTATCACCCAGCCACCCCATCCTTCCCACCCCCCACCACTCCAGCAACCCTCAGTTTGTTTCCTGAGATTAAGAATTCCTCATATCAGTGAGATCATATGATACATGTCTTTCTCTGATTTATTTCGCTTAGCATAATACCCTTTAGTTCCATCCACGTTGTTGCCACACAAGTCTTTCAATGATCACTCACTACAGAGTGGCCACCAACTCTAGAAGCATGGGTGAAGTCACAGTAAATAGGTTATTGATATTACATCACAATACATGAGGAGATAATAGCTCCTTATTTCCAGACTTTAAAGGTCATCCTTTGTTATGAATAGTTCTTCATGTATCATAAACATATACTGCTCAAACTGTTCTTAAACTCAAGTGTGGTTTTTCAAGACTTGTATTTATTTTCAGTCATCACTTTTCAAATGTCACAGATGTAATAGTGCTTTTGCAAATTGAAGTGAGCATTTAACATATACACATTAAAATAGGTTAGGGGCTCCTGGGTGGCTCAGTCGGTTAAGCGTCTGCCTTTGGCTCAGGTCATGGTCCCAGGATCCTGGGATTGAGCCCCATATCAGGCTCCCTGCTCAGTGGGAGCCTGTCTCTCCCTCTCCTCCCTGCCCATGCTCTCTCTTGTGCTCTCTCTCTCAAATAAATAAATAAAATCTTTAAAAAAATAAAATAGGTTAAAAAATTTTTTCTGAATATTAAGTAACACATGACTATTGTGAGGAAATTAAAAATCTAAGAAGGTACAAAGACAGGAGGAAAAGTCTCTCATAAAACATTGCTGAGTCATAACCACCTCTTGTGTTTAGGAATATTTTCAGTATTTTTCCATGCATATATTTTTATGTATGTGAGATTATACTTTAAATAAAATGTATGTTTTTAGTGGATAATATATCATAAATATTTCCCCTTATAATTCTTTGCAAGCATACTTTTTAATGCTCACATAATTGTGCATCATGTAGAATATTTTGTGTTTCATAATCAAATTAAATATTCCTCTATTGTTGAACATTTAGGTTGTTTCAAATATTTCACACATAAATAACACCGCAATGAACATTTTTCTATCTAAAACTTTTCCAGTTCAAAACATGTATATTCTTAAAGCACTTCATAAAGAATACTAAAGCAGTCTCCTAATTTATAATGCTATTAATATAACATGGAGAATAATGTATTTTTTAAAAATTTGTTAAGTGAAAAATATGTCTTGTCAGCTTAATTGATGGGTTGAATACTTTTTTCTTAAATGTATTCACTACTTGTATTTCTTCAGTTTAGAATTGTTTGTTCATGTCCTTTGTATAATGACTTTTTGAGAGTCATTTATCAGTTTAAATTCAGAATGCAACTCTGCAATATTTGTTGTAAACATTTACCCAGTTTTGGTTTCTTAATATTGTTTATGATACATTTTATTTTTTTAATTTAATTTTATTGTGTTCTGTTAGTCACCATACATCATTAGTTTTTGATGTAGTGATCCATGATTCATATACATTTTAAATACAAATATTTTAACATTTCTGTAAAAGCAAATCTACTGATATTTTCCTTTGTGATATCTTCCAGTGCTTTCAAGTTTAGAGAGTCCTTCAATTCAGAAATCAGATAAAGATTCATCTTCTTTTCAGATTAAATGAGGAGCACCTGGATGGCTCAGTCAGTTAAGTGATTAAGCATCTGCCTTCGACTCGGGTTATGATCCCAAGGTCCTGGGATGGAGCCCTGTGTCAGGGAGTCTGCTTCTCCTTCTACCTCTGCCCCTCCCCCCCCCACTTGTGCGCTCTCTCTCTCTCATTCTCTCTCTCAAATAAATAAATAAAATCTTTTAAAAATAAAAATAAAATTAAATGAAAATTTTACAACAGTTTGATCTGTGATTTAATTCGGGACGTATTTTTAAATCAAATTTGGAAATTAGCATGAGGTCTTTGAACTTATGTAAAAAAAAAATGAGATGTAATGCTAAATTTCTGATAGTGCTTCATAATGATGATCAGTTGTTCTAATTAATCTGGCCAAATTGGTATTTTCAATTTTAGACTTTAAAATTATGTCTGTGTTGGGGCGCCTGGGTGGCTCAGTCATTAAGCGTCTGCCTTCAGCCCAGGTCATGATCCCAGGGTCCTGGGATCGAGCCCCGCATCAGGCTCCCTGCTCGGCCGGGAGCCTGCTTCTCCCTCTCCCACTCCCCCTGCTTGTGTTCCCTCTCTCGCTGTGTCTCTCTCTGTCAAATAAATAAAAAAATCTTAAAAAAAAAAAAAATTATGTCCGTGTTCACAACAGAGTTTCGGAAGTGCCATTGCTTTGAAGCCCAATAGCTGCCAGGACAGTTACAAGGGGCCCGGCTTGTATCCTGCTTCTTAGCAGGTTCTGCAGTCACCAGACTCAATTTAGAGCGAAGCGCTCTGGTTATTATTGGGCGAGTTGAACTAACGCAGAGGTCGGTCAGTGGTCACCGTGCTTGCTGACATGGAATGAAGCTTAATTTTCTGTAGAAGCCACTGTCACTGACGTGAGATGGCATTCTGGTGGCACTTCCTCTTCAGAAGTTAGTGTTGCTGCCCGTGTTCTGAAATTTCATCTGAGGTCCGGTGCGCCAGCGCCCTGACAGGGGTCAGGAATAACGACCCATCCAGGGTGCCAGTACCTATCTCAAGTTCAGAACTGATGCACTGCTATTTGAAAGACAACTCCTGGCTTTCCACAGATGAATAATTAGCGTCTCACTGCTTTTAAGGACTAGAAAAACCATTTTCATTTTTCCACCTTGTCACTGAGCCTCTGGTGGTGAAATTCTCAAAACTGTTGTGAATTTGTAGGAAGGACGTTAACTTATTTGCATTCTGAGTCACTTCCTCCTGGCAGCCGAAATCCATTTCACAGGAATGTTAGAGGTCTTGGCACATTTTGGAGGAGCATCCTTACAGGTGACGTTTTGGTGTGATGACATTTATGACTCTGTGACTCAGACCAAGAGGTGTTTCTTTTGTGGGTATGATGAAGTCCCAGTCTCAGATCCGGCAGAGCCAAGACTAGAAAATGAATACTGTGGAAGCCGAGCGAGAGTGAGGCATAGTCTCAGGCAGATAAGAGCAGTGCCGTTGCGTGGTGAGCTTCCTGTAACATTTCCCGGGGGTGGGGGGGGGGGGCAGTAATCATAACACACTACTGAACAAAATAAACCTCAGGCATGGAAAGATACCACATCTTTGGATAAAGAGTGAAATACGCAGTTAATTACCCAGCCACGTTTAAATAGTCAGATATGAGGTGTCATGCAGACAAAATGTTGGAGTTCATGTGTTTTTATGTGGCTATAATCTTAACGTGGCAAAATAATAAATATTTTTTTATTGATTCTATTGTTGCTTGACAATTTCTCTTTTTGGTTAATCCAGATTATCTGCGAAAAGTCCAAAGTACTGAAGACCCCAAATAGCGAGTTCTTTTTATAATCCTCAGGGCTCCCTTATCACTCACCCCATTTTTTCCAACTTAAATAGCTTAATATTCCTAGAGAGTCCAGTTTGTGGTGGGGGGGGAAAAAAAACTGCTTAAAGCTCCAAAATAATTAGCACTTTCAACTCCTTTAAAATCGAATTTATTAATACTAGGAGAAGTTGACCTGGATTGTTTTAAACAAAGGGTTTGAACACTAGCGGCTGTAAACTAAGCTTCCGGATCTAGAACTCACCTAAAGATGTGTTGTCTGTACATGTGTTTTCATTTGTGCCTTTTCCCTCTTGCTGTCATGTCTATGGTACTGTGCAGAGACACTAAGTCTCTTAAGGATCTTCCATTATTCTTTTGGCAGTTAAGAAACTGCTCCCAGCTGAGTACTAGCTTATTCTACCAGCAGGAAAGAAAAAGTTTTTTCTTCTTACTATTCTAACAGTTGCCTCATCAATCTTGCCTCAGCAACTTGTTGGGGATGAAAAATTAATCAGATGAAAGTACTCTCTTGCTTTTGGTCTATTTATTACCTTAAAAACAACAGGAACGAACTAGAGAATTTTGATTACAAGCCCTATCAGTATAAAGTTGAAAGTAAGAACACAGGGTTTTTTTTAAGTTGACAGGAGTGGGGGAGTTGAAGCAGATTAATAGTCTGTTTTCTAGGCTCGAGATTGAATTTAAGTTGACTTTGAATGTGAAAATGAAATTGATACTTCTTTGGGATCCATACAAAAAGGCTATTTGTCTCTTTCCAAGGATGCTTGGAAGAAGAATTTAAAAGTCAGCCAATTTATAGCTTTTCTGTAGTTAGTGGTAATATCTGTTTGTAATCTAAACATCTCTGGGTAATTTGTGGTATCTACATGGGGTCCAGATGTGCCTCCTTATGATCTAGAGTCCTAAGAACTAAAAAGACAAGTTATCTGCCCTCCACTCAGCCAACACACAGGAGTGGAACAGAATAAGGGCAACACACTCTTCCTTTGGGAAAGGAGGGGAGTGGGAGACTCCTAATGGTCACTATTCCATTGCAATCGTGAGAAACCTCGGGGCAGATTCAGTACTTGGGTGTGGGCTCCCTTTTCCATTGTTTCTCTACAGTCTTGGAATGTCTTCCTTTTTGAGAAGTTCTCTTTGGCCACATGGGAAGTGCTCAGGAGAAATACACTTCCTTGGGGTAAAGTAGCTTTCCTAGTTTACTTACCTTTGAAGGTTACAGACTGAAGGTTGTTTTAAGTTTCCAATGGTCACAAACTAGCGGTTTCTTTGGCAGTGTTCTCTCAAAAACATTATAATTTTATTTTTATTTTATCCCAATTATCTTCATGGAAACACATAGTTCTTTTCTAGACATATATATATAGTAGATTTGCTTCTCCCCCCACCCCCCTCTGCGCTTCCTTGCTTTCGTATCTTTCTTTCTCAGCACTCACTCTCTCTCTACCTCTCCTTAAATATAGGTGACTTGAACCTGTCAGGCTCTTAACAGAGACCTTTTCTTAAGCCATTTAGAACAATTGAAAAGGTTTACTGGGTGTTATTTTAATCAATTCAATGATTTTTTTTGGTATTTTATTTTTATTTATTTATTTTTTTATTAACATATAATGTATTCTTTGTTTCAGAGGTACAGGTCTGTGATTCAACAGTCTTACACAATTCACAGCGCTCACCATAGCACATACCCTCCCCAACATCCATCCCCATCCCTCCACCCCCCTCGACTGAGTAATGATTTTTTAGAGTGGGGGCAGAGGGAGAGGGAGAGAGAGAATCTTAGTAGGCTCCATTCTCAGCACAGAACCTGAAGTGGGGTTTGATCCCATGATCCTGAAATGATGACCTGAGCTGAAATCAAGATTCAGATGCTTAACTGACTGAGGCACCCAGGTGCCCCTCAATTCAAAGATTTTTAACTTTGATTTTATCCTTGACACAAAGTTGGGTCTTAACTGACCTTTATAGTTCAAAGCATTTCCAAATTTATTTTTTACAGCCTGAGGTTGAGAACTAGTTATCTATTCCAGTCTTACAAATGTCGAATTTATCTTTTTTCTTTTCTGCATCTAAACTGACCACGTCCATTCTGAGCACTTCTCTTTCTTGTAATACTTTGCCAAATGTTGCCAAGAACAACCAACACAGTATCTGTTTTACAGCATTTTCCCCTAGGGACACATGTTTGTTAGGTACATGATATGCCTTCCCAGTTGTCATAGGTAAGGATTTTACTTACTGTTTTGCCACTGCATATCTAGTAACAGCTTCCTTATTTCTTGCCCCTCTGGCTCCTAAGCCAATGCAGTGTATCTTATGTTTCTTATTACGGCAAGATCCTGCTTCTAAGTACCAACTTTTCTATCAGGAAAAGCAGAATGAATCTGTGGTAACAAGGAACACCAAAACCGTGGTGGCTTAAAACAACAAAGGTTTCTTTCTCATGCTACACGTCATCATGGATTAGCTGTAGGCTGCACACATTCTCACTGGGTGAGGTGGGCCTGCTGAACAACTACCATCTGAAACGTTGCTAGATATCACCACGAAGCGAAAGAGAGCCCCCGAGAGTCTTCTACTGACAATTAAATATCCCCAGCATTTTACAATTCTGTTCGAAACCCATTAGCCAGAACTAATCACATGACCACACACAAATGCAAAGGATCCAGGATGCTCAATTCTACCATGCACTTGGAAGACAAAGAATAGGAACTATTTGGTAAACACAATACCTATCACATGCATTGTTACACTGTTTTGTGCTAATCATGTTTACAACTTTGTTTCCTTTATTTATTGTGTATGTATATTTTACAGCTTTACTGAAATACATTTCACATACCATAAAATTCACCATTTAAAGTGTACAGTTCAGTGCTTTTCAGTATATTCACAGAGTTTGCAACCATCACTGTTACCCAAAACTGGGTTCACCTCTTGGGTGTCGAGCCAAGGCGTAACCAAGCCAAACAATAGAAAAAGGAAGGGTTTTACCCGCAACAAGTAAAGGAGAATACTGGAGATATTTTCCAAAGCAGTGTCTCCTCGAAAAACCAAACTGTGGAGGTTTTAAGCTAAGGGTGCACACATATTCATAAAGCGGGGTACACAATGGGGAACTCAGCATGGGATTGGGGCCGATGTCATCTTTGGGTGACAGAGCCCAGGTTTTAGTTGATTGACATCACAAGGGCCGGCAAGGATCAGGATCATCAGTTCTCTGGCTCCAACTGGTCTGGTATCTTGAGTTCTCAGAGGGGTTTAGATCCTGCAAAGACAACTCAAGAAATGTGCTGTCAGGTTAATCTTTACTGTTGAATCAGCACGGGGGGGGGGGGGTGGTCTACCACTGATTTATTGTCCCTGATATGACAGGGTTGTCTCCTGGCCCGACAGTGGACATTTATTCTTACATTCTTTTATTCCCTTAAGATAATTAACTGCCAGGCGCCTGGGTGGCTCAGTTGGTTGGGCGACTGCCTTCGGCTCAGGTCATGATCCTGGAGTCCCGGGATCGAGTCCCGCATCCTCCCTCTGACCCTCCCCCCTCTCATGTGCTCTCTGTCTCTCTCATTCTCTCTGTCTCAAATAAATAAAATCTTTAAAAAAAAAAAAAAAGATAATTAACTGCCCAGGTCTATTCTGCAATTTCAGTGTATCCCAGGAAGTTCTGCAAGAAATGTGCTTTGGGCAAGTAGTGCTAGTCAGGTATAGATCACAAGGTGGTCGGGGCAGACATTGACTCTACCTGTGTCAGGAAAGAAAGCACTGTCTTGCCTTTCTTTTCCCAGGGATGCCCAACTCTCTCTGCTTACGTCATCACATCTAAGTGTAAAATATTTTTACCACCCCCAGAAGAAACCTCATACCCATCAGTAGTCATTCTCAGTCCCCGATTCCCCACCACAGCCTCTGGCAACCAGTAATTTACTTCCTGTCTGTGTGGAAATGCCAATGCCAGACATTGACTGGCTTTTTTCACTTAGCATAATGGTTTCAAGGTTCATCCATGCTGTAGCATGTATTAGCACTCATTTTTTTTTTAAGATTTATTTATTTATTTAAGAGAGTATGTGCACAAGAGGAAGGGGAGGGGAGAGGGAGAGGGAGAGAATCTCAAGCAGACTTCCTACTGAGTGAGGAGCCTGACAGAGGTGGGGTTCCATCCCAGGACCCTGAGATCATGACCTGAGCCAAAATAAAGAGTCTGTTGATTAATAGACTGAACCATCCAGGTGTCCTCAGCACTCATTTTTTTTTTTTTTTTTTGCGAGAGAGAGAATGAGAGAGAGCACGAGAGGGAGAAGGGTCAGAGGGAGAAGCAGACTCCCTGCTGAGCAGGGAGCCCGACGTGGGACTCGATCCCGGGACTCCAAGATCATGACCTGAGCCGAAGGCAGTCGCTTAACCAACTGAGCCACCCAGGCGCCCTCTCAGCACTCATTTTTTAATTGCCAACTAATAATCCATTGCACAGGTTATACTGCATTTTGTTTATCCATTCATCAGTTGATGGTCCTTTAGGTTCTTTCCACACACATTGTGCTGTTATGAATTATGCAGCTAGAAACATTCATGTGCAAATTTTTGTGTGGACATATGTTTTGATTCCTCTTAGATATATACCTAGGAGTGAAATTGCTGAGTCACATGGTAACTATATGTTTAGCATTTTGAGGAACTGCCGAACTGTTTTCCAAAGTGGCTGCACCACTTTACATTCCTACGAGCAATGTTTGAAGGTTCCAGTTTCTCCTCATCCTTGCCAATAATTGTTATTATGTTTTTTATTTTAGTCATCCTACTGAGTGTGAAGTGGTATCTTACTGGGGTTTTTATTTGCATTTCCCAAATGACTAATGATATTGAGCATCTTTTCATGTGTTTATTGGCCATTTGTGTATCTTCTTAGAATAAATGTCTGTTGAAATCCTTTACTCCTTTTTAAGAAATGGGTTCTTAGTCAAACTGTGGAGAGAGCCAAGATGTCCATCAACAGATGAATGGATAAAGAAGATGTGGTATATATATATATATATATATATATACACACATACACAATAGAATATTACTCAGCCGTCAGGAAGGATGAATACTTACCATTACATTGACGTGGATGGAATTGGAGGGTGTTATGCTCAGCGAAATAAGTCAATCAAAGACAATTATCATATGGTTTCATTCATATGTAGAACATAAGAAACAACACAGAGGATCATAGGGGAAGGAAGGGAAAACTGAATGGGAAATCTTCAGAGAGGGAGAAAAACCATGAGAGACTCTTAAATATAGGAGACAAACTGAGGGTTGCTGGATCGGGGAGGTGGTCGGGGGGACAGGGTAGGTAATTGGATGATGGGCATTAAGGAGGGCAGATGATGCGATGAGCACTGGGTGTTATACACAACTGATGAATTATCAAATTCTACATCTGAAACTAATGATGTACTATATGTTGGCTAAAAAATGGGTTCTTATCTTTTTATTGTTGAGTTTTAAGAGTTCTTTATATATTCTAGATGGAAGTCCCTTGTCAGATATATGATTTACCAATATTTGTTCCCATTCTGTGGGTGGTCTTTTCACTTTGTTGATGGTGCCTTTTGATGCACAAAAGTTTAAATTGTGGTGAAGTTCAAGTTGTCTATTTTTTTCTTTTGCCACTTGTGTTTTGGTGTCATACCTAAGAAACCATTACTTAACCCAAGATCACAAAGACTTACTCCTATGTTTCATCCTAGGAATTTGATGGGTTTTCCTCATGCACTGGGGTCTATGATCCATTTTGAGTTAATTTTTGCTATGGTGTGCAATAGGAATCTAAATTCATTCTTCTGCATGTGACTATCTTGCTGTTCCAGTGCCATTTCTTGAAAAGACTATACTTTTCACAGTGAATTGTGTTCACATTTATGTTGAAATCAACTAACCACAAATGTCTGGGTACTTCTGGGGACTCTCAATTATATTCTTTTGACATCTATGTCCTCATGCCAGTATTTTTTATTGTTTTAGAGGGAGAATGAATTCACCATGTTCCCCACTTCGCCGTTCCAGAAGGCAGTGTGTTCCCTTTTATAAACCATGAGCTCCTTGGACCAAAATCTGTGTTGATTTGTCTTTGTTCCTTCATTGCTTGGTGGAGTGTCTGGCCCTCTGTAGATAATGAACACCCTTGAATGGGTGAAAGAATTTCAAATGAATGAATGTGCAGATAATGTGTTTTTAAGACTCTCATCATCCTATGATTAAACTTATAACACTATAGCAATAGTAATATATATAAATTATTTTCCAGGGAATGTGTTAGAAACAAAAGGAACTGCATAAAACATGCTTGTAGTATTATCACCTTTGATATCCACCTCATGTTTTATAAATACTTTCATATATTTTAATTTGTTTAGTTTTCCAGCCTGTAGGAGATGGTGTCAAATATATAGGCCAGGTATTATTATATATATTTTATGGAAGTGAAAGTTGAAGCTTCAAGCTGTTAGATAAATTTGACCAAGGAATTGAACACTAGGTGTCTTCTACCTAACATTCAGAGAAGCCTAGCCTGGCTGGAGTAATTAATCTCATAGATAAATGGAGGATCAGAGAAGTTAAGTAATTTGCTCAAGGTCAGGTGGTCAGAAAGATTCAAACACAAGTTTTTTTTCAAAACTTAAAAGTCTATGGTCTTTCTACAACATAATAATTACAAGTTAGTACAAGAAGGCATGTTCCCTGCATTAGCTGAGAAAGGTTAACGAAGGAAAGAGGCTCTGCTAAGACTCCATGTTGTCATATTCATATTGCAGGGTTCTTTCCACTGTCCTTCTTAGGTGGTAGTCCTATGGGTAAAACCTCACCCCTGCTCTGGGTAAAGAGATACGTATTATTTGGGTATGTTTAAGGGCTCCCGGTCCATAGTTGGCACAGAGCACAGAGTATCTATTAATCAGAAAATTGTACTGAAGATAAACACAAATCTGTAATGAAGAAAAGCGGCTGAACTGTAGTAAATAAGAAAAAAGTTAATGGAAAGTAATAGAATGCCATAGTCCTTTACTTAAATTCGTGGAGCAGATATGTTTCAGATACTGGAAATTTTTAGAAAGACACTATGGTGCATATATCCCATGTTATATTCCACCAATCAGCTGGTTCTAGAGCAATGTCCTATAGTCAAACACTTTACTATTTCTGCAGTAAAGCATATGAATGTTCCTGCTACATGGGATAAATAAAAATTATAAAAACATACATCAGTTTGGGTTAAGTTTTACTATCAAAATATAGTGAATAAAAAGAACAAACAATTACAGTCTTAAAGATCCCAGAGATTTTGGATTTGAGAATCCTTGACATGGTATCATAAACTGTTTAAGACAAAATATATGCATAGCTTGTCTGATGAGGATGGTATAATGACATAGTAATGATATAAAAATTACATGCTAGCAAATGATCATTATGTTTGCTCTTCCTTACTGTGTGTTTCCAACTTCCTCTTAGGTGTGTTGTGTCTTCTATCTAACATTCAGAGAAGCCTAGCCTGGTTGGAGTAATTAGTCTCATAGATAAATGGAGGATCAGAGAAGTTAAGTAATTTGCTCAAGGTCAGGTGGTCAGAAAGATTCAAACACAAGTTTTTTTTTCAAAACTTAAAAGTCTATGGTCTTTCTACAGCACAATAATTACAAGTTAGTACAAGAAGGCATGTTCCCTGCATTAGCTGAGAAACAGGACCTGAAAATAGGCCTTCATCCGATGCTTGCTATCAGACTCCATATTTTGCTGTCTTGTTAAATCTTTTAAACTATTGGGTTGCCTGGGTGGCTCAGTCGGTTAAGTGTCTGCCTTCAGTTCAGGTTGTGATCCCAGGGTCTTGGGATCAAATCCCATGTCAGGCTCCCTGCTCAGTGGGGAGCCTGCTTCTCCCTCTGCCTCTGCTGCTCCCCCTGCTTGTGCTCTCCCTCTCTGACAAATAAATAAATAAAATCTTTTAAAAATATATTTTAAACTATTAACAATATTGCTTTATAGTAAATAGAAGCATCTCAAATCATATATAAAGAAATTGAACACTATGTGTCTCTGACATAAATAAACAAATAAAGACAGTCAAGCCATACTGTCTCCTGGGGGTGGTACTTAAGCATCTTGAAAAAATGGAGTAACTCTATACCCTTATGGAAGTTCAGAAAATGATTCCCAAATTGCTTGCCAGAAAAACTGTAATAATTCATCCATCGGTGGTTTTAATGATTTGATTTTAAAGTAGTTAGTCCTATATGAATATAAAAATAAAATTATTTAATACAAACATCTGTAGCTTAACCATTAAGAGTAACTATGACTCTGATCTTGTCCCTTTCCTGGCTCTCTGGAAGGTTAACTGCACGCCTCACATGCTGGCACTTAATTTTTAGTTGTATAATTCTTTATTTCATGTCAATATGAATAACTTGTTTTCCTGAGTAGATTGCAATCTTTCGGAAGGCAGGAAATCCATGGCGTGCTTCCTTTGTGTTCTAGCGAGCCTAGCACAGTGCTGGGTATGTGGTCTGCATTTAACGTTAAAAAAGAAACTTAAACTTGATCCAGGGGTTTTGGTAAAGTGCATTATTACATTAGAATTTCTTTTTTACAAACATGTTCTCTAATGACTCAGATTTTGAAACCAAATCTCGACCTCACACCAATTTCTTACCCTGGCATAAATATATAAAAAAGATTCTGGTGCTTAGTGTTACTTTAAAGCTGAGTTTGATCATCTCGAGAGCAATTTATAAGGCTTTCTTCTTATGACCTTTCTGAAAAGCATAATAGTCATGATTCAAATTTACTTGGAGCGTCTGATGCTCAGTGAAGATTTTCTTCTCAGGATGCTTCATCTTGAAATAATAATAAGGAAACCTCAACAATCATCTATGACCAAAGTATTTTTAAAAATGCAGTGCCATTGCAGAGAACAGAATTGATATTAATGCTAAAACAAATCTTGTGAATATAGACAGCACTTAACTCTAATCTCTTAGAGATGGGAAAGGTAAATTTGATTTATCTTTCTCTTGGTAAGTTGTTCTAGGCTGACACCTAAGTCTTGCTGGAGACTCAGTAACATAAAGAGAGAAACAAGTGGTATTTCAGGCTTTCTGAGCAACTGAATGATTTAGATGTTTTCCAATATAAAATTCTTTCTACATTTCTCTTTCTGAATCCCCCATCAATAATATCCTCTCCTAAAACTTCAAAGGATTCTTTCAAAATAGCTGATGTGATTCCATCTAGCTGTTCCCCACCTGTACCACTGGAGGGAGGGGTTCTCCTCCAGAACAGATACTTGATTGGTGTAAACTGGCAACCACCACCATTTCTCTACTCCCTGCTGTGTCCTAGATCTGTCACACAAGTTTGATGACTTATCTCATTTAATCCTAACCACAGCCCTCCAGTGTTATTGACCTCTTTTGTAGATGATGCAATGAAGGTCCATTGCTGATCATCAACAGGCCCCAAACTTAAAAGCCATGCTTTCAGGAGGGGAGGAAAAGGGAGAGAAAACTTTAATTCTAATATGGCATCTATAATTAAGTGCTAAGAATTTTGATGTTCTATGTTGCAGGAATAAAAAATAATCTGCTTAAGAGATCTAAAATCAATCTTGACATTATTATATAGAACTTCAAGTTTAGTAGAAACTTGGTCATCTTTTATAGTATTTTCTCCACCTTATTGTGGAAAGTGTTTTTGTTTTAATAATTGCTTTTCTACACAGATTTGAATCATTTCCATAATTTGGATTTTAGTCCAGTGCCTGGAGCAGAAATAGCCCTCAATGTGTGTTGAATGAGCATAGAATCTGAAAAGTCATGTCCCCTTTATTCCAGCCCCTATCAACCCCGTTCCTTTTCCCGGGAATAACCCTTGTGAATAGTTTTGTGGGGACTCCATTCCAGTGAGAGCCTGGTGCACTCCCAGGTGAGCTGATGATGGAGCATAAGAACCAGAAATCCTGTGGGCCAGGCCCTCTGTGATCACAAGTAGCATTCTGCATGCTTGCCTGCTTGCTTCTTAATTCCCTCTCCCCTTTTATCTGTCAGCGCCCAATAACCATGGACTGAGCACTAAAAGCATTCTTTTATTTGGAAGATTTGTCCCTTAGTTTTAATCAACTATTTGTGGGCCATTCAAGCATAGAGGATTTCACATATGAGGATTTACTGTCTTGACCTTATAGACTATGGAAATCATTTTTCTTGTCATAATTGCACAATGGGTCTGTCCTTTATTTAATGTTCCTGTTATCATATTTTCCCTTTCTTCTTTGTCTCTTGCTCTTTCCAAACCATAAAGTTTTAACGTGGAAGTCTAGACCTGCAAGAAGAACCTTCTCTGGGTCTGGTGCAACAGAAAAGAGATGTAAAATGTTAGGGGTTGTGTACAGGAGCTCACCCCCTGCTGAGTGGGGCTGGCAGGTGATGTGTCTCATGATATAGGCTGCATCTAAATATGGTGGTTAAAATACACAAATGTGGGGGTTAATTCTTTTTTTTTTTTTTTTTTAAGATTCACTATTATTTCTGTGTGCTTCTCTCTCTGTCTCTGCCTCTCTGTCTCTCTTTCTCTCTCCTAAGGATACATGAGTGTACATATAATTTGTTTCTGCCCTATTACTCTCCCATTATACATATACAAATGCCAATGCTCGGTTATTGTTTATACTCCTGTTTTCTGAAGTCAAATAGCCACTGCTCAGGTGTCTCACAGGGAGGTCCCAGAAGACCTTTTGTTCTTCTCCAAGAAACCTTGTTCAAATACCCATTTTTGATATCTTCTCTTATTAACAGCATTTCCAGAGGGTTCTTGCCTTTTCCATGCTTATACTCTCAGAGACCAAACCTGAGTGCCAGCAGTTATAAAGAAAATGCAGAGAGCGGCACCCATCCTAAGTCATATGGATTAAATAAGCGATCTACTAATGTGTAAGCAAAGACTTAAATGCACAGTGTAGGGTGATTAGTCACCTGTTTAGACTCAAACTGGAGATAGTTCAGAAGCTGGGCCCATCCTTTACATAGTTTCCAGATAAATCAATTTAAAAAGACAAAGCACCAAGAGTAAATTCTAAACTTCCTAACATGGCGAACACATCCATGTTTGGTCAATTCCATCTGTCCCTTCAGCCTCATTGCTGTGATATGCTCTGTCCTCTCATGCCTCTCCCCCAGATTGTCTCCGATGTTCTGCTCTATCTCAGTGCTTGGCACACATAGTAGGCACTCAGTCAATATTTATTGAATGAATGGAATCAATTCATGTTCCTTCTCTTTGTTCCTTTCCTCAACCTCGCATGTCTTTTTCCCACCTCTCCATCTGGTTGACTCTTAATTGTAAAGCCTGCACTCAGGCTGGGTCTCTGATGACTTTTTCCCCACCCGGAGAGTCTGGGAGTCAGTGCCCCTCCCCAACACTCCTATACTTTTTTTTTTTACCGGGTTTGCATTTGTCACATCATTCCATAACTGCTCAGGCACATTTCGATTTCTTTCAGAAACACTCTCAGAAGAGCATCACAAAGTGGCCAGGCAACCTTTTCAGCGAAAGAGCAGGCCCCGGGAGGCCTGGCTTGCCCACTCCCGAGGGGCTCACCTCCCACGTTGGGGCTGCAGGGCCTTCTGCTCACCCCAGAGGCTGACAGAGCGGCAGCCGAGGGCCAGGGCCGTGACGGGCTGGAAAGAGGAGTGACTCTGCAGCCTGTGACCCTCCCAGGGAAGGGCAGAACGAGCTCAGTGGGCTCCTAGACCCCGGCTGGGAAGGGCAGCCACCCCGGGCCCCAAGGCGGCCCTCCCACCAACACAAACACCGGGTGCTTTTCATGTGCAGGCGGGGCCCTCTGCACCTGAGTCCACAGCAGGTCATGCAGGCTCATGACCCTGGATTAACACCAGGACCGCCGGGTCGGGCCCAGTCAGCACAGAGGCCTCTGGCCTGGTGCAGACAAAATGTCAGGCTCCAGACGGGGTGGGCAGACGCTGCCTCTGAGGGCACACCAGCCCCCTTCTCCTCGCAAAAGGCCAGCTCCCCAGCCACCCAGCATGCGGGGGGGACGTCAGGGAGGTAAAGGTGGCTGGGGCTGTCAAGACAAACAGCATCGGCCTCGCAGGGAAACTTACTTTCTGCCGGAGAGGACAATTGGAGCAGAGCAGGAGGGAAGCTGGGTTTAATTCACCCCTGCCTGAGGTGCTCTGGCCTCCTCTGCTTGGGGGGAGGGGAGTGGCCAAGGGCCTGAGTACATAAGCAGGTGCATATGTGGCCCAGAAGAGAGCTGTGGGGAGGCTGGGAGGGCACGACTGGACAGAGGGCGGAGGGCGGAACCGGCGGTCCTAGGAACAGCAATGGCCTCCATTTCCTAAAGATGTGCGTCCTCTGGAGCAGCTTGGCCCCACGTGCTCGGTAGTTCACTGAATCCTCAAACAACCCTGTGAGGTAGATATCGTGATTGCCCCCATTTTTCAAATGAAGAAACTGAAGCTCACATAGGAAGGTGACTGGTCTGAGACCATGTGGATACCCAGGGGTACAGCCAGGATGCACACTCAGATCACCAACCACGACCCTGAACCCATTCTGTTCTCACCATGTGCTTCCGACCTTTCCCACCTCTCCAGATCCCCGCGATCGCCCAAGGCCTACCTCTGGGCCGCCTCCTCCACGTTGCCCTCCTTGACTCCACCCAGGCCAGAATGGTTACGGCACCCCCCTCGGTGCCTGCACGCCCTATCTGACTGCCTTGTTGGGTAGTTACTTCATCTTCCTGACTAGACTGTGAGTTCCTAAGAGGGCAGGAGACATGTTCCTCACACTCTGTGTCCTAGCGTAACGTAAGGCACACATAGCTTGCTCAATAAATATTTAAGGAAGGAAGGGAGGGCGGGAGGGAAGAGGGATGGATCTTTTCCCGAAACCCTCTTTACCTCACATTTATTTTTCATGGTATAGGAAACAAAAACGAGAGCTGAGTGTAGGGCTTCTCACCCTTTCTGGAGAAGCCTTCCACCCCAATAGCTGATGAGGCTGCTTTTACCCTCGGGCCCTCCTGGGTCCGTGGAGCGGGCTTCCGCAGGACCCTTCGGAGCTGCCCTCTCCCGTCCTCCTCCATCCGGCGGTGACAAAAAAAATAAATAGATAGATAAAAATAAACATGTGAATACACATGTTTATTTACTTCACCAGGTTGTGAGCTCCTCAAGGGCAAAGATGGGATTTGATTGTCATCGGATATCCAGTGCTTAGTGTAATGCCTGGACATTGTTGAATGAATGATCTTATCAACACACAATAAAATGTAACTGTGGAAGAGACCAGAATATTCTTTTTGGTAGTTAGTAAACCCATTGTCTTTCAGTAGATGTATTTTTTAGGGAAATTTAATGGCCATAAAGATTTCCGGCTGGATATGAATCAAACTCAAGGGAGCTGGATAGCCCTCATGGATATTTTCATTAAATATGGTGAGTCACCCTTCCCTTTCTATAATAAAATATTGAGCCTGTCAAGCAGAACTAAATACCCATGTCAGCACAGCACACCTCTCCCTTGTAGAGTGCTAGACAGTTACTGCTGGATTCTTAACTTTCTAAAACTCCTTTGCCTAATAGGAGTGGGCATTTGTTATTTGTAACTGCCTCTAGAACCTATATTTTGGGGACATCCCCCATTATGAGCTTTACCTACTATAGAATATGGGGGGGGAGCCATATAAAAGACCCAAACCTAGATTCTCTTACAGCTTGGAAGGCACGTGACCTAGGTTCCATGAATCAGACCATACCCAACTAGCCTTGGATTTGGAAGTAATTAGTATGAAAAGGCATTCCTGCACAGGGTAACACATCTGACTAGCATGGTGGTGAAGGTCTTCATCCAGCATCCAGTCCCAAGTGTTGTCTGTGCATAGTAAGGGGGCTGTGGTGTGCTTGCTCCTGCAAGTATGGTTGGGTATCTGTCCTTCCAGCCCATCTGGGATTTCTGTGAAAGACTTAATATCATTTAATAAAGTTATGTTCTGTTTCAACTAGCAAGGATGGATTTTGTTGTTTGCAACTAATATTTCTATCCAACACTCTCATAATATTTCTATAATTTCAATAACCATTTCCTGAGAAATGGTGCTTTCTGATTGTTTCCATGCTGGCTTCTGTTCATGGTATTTAGATCCTTTAAGTGATGTGGAGGTTATTCCTTTTATGACTTTGCCTGTTTCTCATAATTTGTGTCTCTCGTTTACTATTCACTTAAAAAAAAATTTTTTTAACCAGAATAGGATAGTATAAGAAATGTGGGCTATGAAGACACAAAGGACTGAGTCTTGGCTCTGCTATTTTTTCATCCTATGATATTGGACATTTTCTCAACCTTCCTGAGTGAAACTTCTTCAGAAGATGCAGAAACAGTAACTACCCTGCTAGTTGTTAAAATGAAATGAGACAATATAGAGACAAGACCTAGTACAGTGGTAAGAGTGCTTTGTTATCCTCCCTTGGCTGACTCTGAAAGACATCTAGGAAGACCAAGCTTGTTTCTCTATTAGGCCAAGTTCCCTGCTCAAGAATTTGTAATAGCTTCCTTACTGAATCTATTGCCTACAGAATTAATTCTCAAGTTCTTACCCTGGAATTCAAAATCTTCTTTTGCCTGGTCCTATCTTGCTTCTCCAGCCTTATCTGTCATAATCTGTTCACAAGAGCTCTTTAATTAGCTCAGGGTCTTCATCCTCTCCCCGACCCTGGGAGCATTCCCACAGCTCTCACCCATGTTACCCTGTTCAGGCTGACCCTTTTCTGGGGCTTGTCCTTTCCATCCTCTCTGCCAAGCCCAATCCAACCCTTCTGTTATTGCCCAACTAAAGTCCTTCCTGGACCAAACAGTCTGTTTTCTCCCCATATTCATCAGTTTCAACACTGACTATTACCTTGAGTGTTTTAGCTGTTAAAAAATAACACCCTCTGTGAAGTGCCATGGCTAAAGCCAGAACCCTTGTAATGTCTGTCAAAGTAACAGATGATTTGAAAATGTAGGAATCAGTGCCTTGTTAATATTGCAGGTAACAAGTACAGATGCTACAATGTGTCCACATTTCTTCTCTGCAATTAGGAGGTAGAAACATAGGAGTACTCTAACCCTCAATACATTTTTTGTCTCAATGGTAAGATGAAAGTGTCTATTAAATTGTTAGACATATTCCAGAACAAAATAGAATTGTCTAAATAGGAGATGGTGCAGACTGTTAGAAAATATCAGAAATAAAATTCAAGTTACCAATATTTATTGGACTCCTCCAAAAAAAAGAATAATGTATTTATAAGTGACCATTTGCAGAGTTCTTTCTATTACCACTTAAATGAGATGAGGGCTTTGCGTGGACTATTTCATAAAGTCTTTCCCATGAAGTCATCACTAGTAGTTTACAGATGAGGAAACTGAGGCACGGAGAGGTTAGCATTTGAATCAATTTAATTTAGCCTGAGGTCACATAGCTAGTAAATGGCAAGGCCTGGATTTCCACCCAGGCAACCTCATATCAGAGCCCAACTTGTTAATTGCATTGCAATCTTGAGCAAAGGCACATGTTCAGAGATTTCTTCATATTATTTCCCTTTGTGCCTGGGATAGCAATGATTAAAAGAAACAGACACCAATTTGTTATCTGGAGCATAGCAAACTCAGAAGAGAGTGAAATGAAATAAAATCAGAGGCCTGATCAAGCGGGGCCTCGTAGGCCATCCCCATAGTGGTGCCACCGCTGCTCTCCGCAGCTGCCCAAACAACACACGGGACACACTGTATTGAGTACAGCCTCCGTGAGAACTCCACCTGTGCATGAAGAAGGATGTCATTGCTCCTCTGAACGGCAGGCTACCCTCCTCTGTCCCTGCTTCAAGGCGGCCCTCTATGAGGATTTTATCTTCATGGGGGGTGGGGGGCTCAGTGGAAACTCCCCATGATTTAGAGACCGAGGCCCTAAGTTTGAGTTCCAGCTCTCACTAGCTGTGAGACTTGGGCAAGACCGAGTTTCCCTATCTATAAGGTGATAAGACGAATGTCATTGTCATACTTGTGAAGGTCAAATGAGAAGATGCTTTAAATTATTTTTTTAAGGGAAGGTATGACCGTTATGAACATGAACATTATTTTCATGTTCAAATCTTTTTGTGGTCTCCTATCCCCAGTTGGACAGTAAGGGGAATAATTCTCTTTCTTCCTTATGAACGCGGAACATATATGTGAAGAGTCACCACCAGCCCTACGTGGAGATGTTTCACAAATCAGACATATTAGAGTATATGGAAAAGGTAACAGCCTTAAAAGGGAATGTTGGATTAAAAACTGAAATGCAGACTTAACTTGTAGTACTAGGTAAGAGACAGACATGACACACCATTCTCTGGGTGATTTAGACCTAAGGGGATCCTCTTTTTGCTTTGGTGATTTTCAGTTTCCGAATGGTAATTATAAACTCTGACAGTCTGAGTTATATAATTATTTCATACTCTTATTAGAGGGTTTTGACACTTTGGGGTATTATGGTTATTTTGTTCAAGGCTATTTTCTTAAGAAATATTTTCCACTGAGATAATCTAGGCCAATAGGAAAATTGACTTAATGGAAAAAGTTTGCTTTATAGAATTTCAGAGTTGAAGAAGAAATCATACACCCACATTATCGTTCTTATTTCAGTTTTAGCATAGAAATGAACAACTCTCCCTAGGAAACTGAGATGAAATGGGTTTCACTTTTACATTTCAATTTAAAATAAAAATCCAAATTTGTTAGCTGGCAATGTAATTTAAATCAAACGGTCCCTCATGATGATCAACTGTGTAGTGAAGTCTTTATTGAGCATCACTACCATTAACTAGCTTCAGGTGGTATAATGCACATATCCGACTTATTCAAGGAACTGGCTGCAAATGATGGTCCCTGAGGGGAACAGTTCTAGCATGGCTTATTCCTTTTTTAATAATATTAGCTTCTGTTTCTATGGAAACTGCACATCCTGTTTTGCTGTTTGCATAAGATGTCTTTATTTATTAAAATATATTCACATAGTTAAAACTAATAGCATTCTATTCTGAGTATAATATTACATAGACATTTTCACAGATGAGTTAAGAAATCAAACTTTATAATAGAAAACAATGGTGATATAAAGTGCCAGTTACGTAGGATTATGTGTTTGAATTCCTGTATGTTTCTAAAATACTAACACTGGAACTCACAGGGGGAAATGATTACTTAAAAATCGCTTGAATCCAGTACACCAATAGAAAAATGGGCAAAGGATAAAAACCTATGTCTGAGTGTGTGTCTAATAAACATAAAATATATAGCTACATATTTATAAATAATAGATACATTATATGTAAATATATATGTAAACATTTATATGTGGCTAATGAACATAAAATATATTCAGCCATGCCAGTAATCAAGATACGCAATTTAAAACAATAATAAAATACCAGTATTTACTTCTTTAATTAGCCAAGATGAAAAAGAATGAGAAAACCCAGGGTGGAAGAGTTGTGAAAAAACTGGTGCATGATGGGAATGTTGACGGGAACAAAATTGGTGCCAGTTTCTGAAGGACACACTGACATTGACAATATGTGTCAAAAACAATATACGCAAATCACTTGACTCAGACATTTCACTTCTAGGAGCTCTACCTGAAGATTTACAGAGAGATAATATAGCAAGGATATTTATTGTATTATTGGTTGTGCTAGAAAATAATGAAAACAAAATATGGAAATAAGCAAAATGTCTGTCATTAGGGAATTGTTTCAATTGATCATGCTCTGTGAGAGTTACACTCTACCTGCTTTTGCTCATAGGTGTTTCCTTACTTCCTAGCACAGGCTTGGATGCACAATATAGTTGTTAAATACATTAAAATGATCTTATAGAACTATAGTTAATTATCAGGACAGATGTCCATGGTATGCTAAGTTAAAAAAAGTGACTAAATTGAATAAAAAAAGTGAATATTTCTAAAAAATTACACTGTATCTATACATATATGGATAACCTCCATAATAATACACATCCTAATAACTGAATCAAAAAGTGATTTACAAGAAATAGACTGTGAATGTGAAGCAATTGTAAGAATATCTTAGCTAATGTATTTTGCTTATGTTTTCCTTTTATGTATATATGAAGAATGACATACAATAAAAATTGATGCCAGAAACCTCTAAAATCATTCTTCTGATAAGTATAAGATTAAAATTCTACATTAGAAGGGAGGGAAATTGGAGGGGGAGATGAACCATGAGAGACTATGGACTCTGAGAAACAAACTGAGGGTTCTAGAGGGGAGGGGGGTCGGGGGATGGGTTAACCTGGTGATAGGTATTAAAAAGGGCACATACTGAATGGAGCACTGGGTGTTACATGCAAACAATGAATCATGGAGCACATCAAAAACTAATGATGTAATGTATGGTGATTAACATAATGAAATTAAATTAAAAAATAATTTAAAAAATTCTACATAAGAAAACATTATATTGTAGTTCAATGGTGGTTGTGTTTTGTGTTTTCCTTAGAGGCACATAAAAAATGATGTGTCTAACAATTGAGATTGCTGTGGGTTTCATGAAATATGGCACCTCTAAATCAAACTATTGTAGCAATATTTTTACTAGTGTCCTTATCTCCTTCCAATTTATCTCACCTATTCATAGCATCTTTTCCCTCTAAAACACTAATCTAATAATAGTATTTGCCTTTTCAGAAAATGGTGATGCTTTTCCTCTGAGTACAGGTTAAGTCTGTGACATACTGATGGTTTGCATCCCCACCCCCCAAATATATATGTTGAAGCCCTAATCCCTAATGTGATGGTATTTGGAGGTGGGGCCTTTGGGAAGAAGAGTTAGATGAGGTCATGAGAGTGGGGCCCCATGATGAGACTAGTGTCCTTATAAGAAGATGAAGAGACACTAAAGTGCCCCCTCTTCCTTTTCCCCGCCCCACCCTCTCCTTCTTTCTCCTCACCATATAAGGACACAGCAAGAAGATGGCCATCTGTAAGCCAAGAATGGGTCCCCACTGGGGAACTGAGTTCTCTGGCACCTTGATCTTGGACTTCTCAGCTTCCAGACTGTGAGAAATAAATTCCCGTCATTTAAGCCACCCAATATATGGTATTTTGTCGTGGCAGCCAGAACTAAGACAAGATCTGAACTCTATGATGGAGCCTTCACGAGTTTCTCAGCCATTCAAATACCCAGTACATCCACCATTCTATACCCAATTTTCTTTCTTTCTTTTTTTTTATAATTGAGATTTTTAAAAAATTTTATTATGTTATGTTAATCACCATACATTACATCATTAGTTTTTGATGTAGTGTTCCATGATTCATTGTTTGTGTATAACACCCAATTTTCTAAACATCCTCTGTACTTTCCACCTCTATCTCTCTGTTTATATTAATCTCTCTACCCAGATTGTTCTTCTAGATCCACAATCCCATCTTTGCCTGAGGAAATCCCACTCTTGTTTCAAAATCATCACCTCCCCAGGGCTTTCCAAATTGTTTTATCCATAAACAAACTGTCCTTTTACTGGGATAACATTATTGGACATTGACACTTATCACAAGTCAGTCATATTTCATTATTGGTTTTGAACATGTCTGTGTCTAAATCATATCTTACTTGGCTTTCTTTTCTTTACCTCTTGACCTGCTCAGATACCATGCACAACACCAAACAAGTACATAATAAATGTTGGGTGAATAGTGCTGGACTTAAAGATTGTATTTTTTTATTGAGAGAGAGAGAGAGCACATAGGGTGAGGGGCAGAGGGAGAGGGAGAGAGAGAATCTCAAGCAGACTCCATGCTGAGTGTGGGGCCCACTGTGGGGCTTGATTTCACGCTGATGAGATCATGACCCAAGCCAAAACCAAGAGTTGGACACAACTGACTGTACCCACTCTTCTACCAGAGTTCAAAACCAAATGTTAAAATATATTTAAGTATATTTTAAAATATAGTCTTCTCCACAAAACAAATACAGTTTGAAGCTTCAAATGCCTTGATTTTAACATGAGGATTTCTGCACTTGGTTGAATAGTGGTCACTAGCAACACTACCATAGTAATCATAGCACTTACTGTGTGCCAGGCACTGAACTGAACATCTCAGGGGCATCATGGCATTTAATCCAATGAGATACTATTATTACTTCCATTTTGCTGATGAGGAAATAGGCCCTGAGAGGTTAAGTAATTTATCCAAGACCACCTAGAGAGAAACAGTAGAGCCAAGGTTTCAAAGCCAAGTTGTCTGCATTTAATCTGTACTTTTAACCTCCAAAATAGATTGCCCCTTAATATATGTTTTTATCTGATATTTTACTTAGTCTTTGTGAAACTAAAAATAAAAAACAAGGGGCTACCATTTGGAGCTACAGGTTAGAACAGCATAATTCTCACTGTCTCTATCTGATGGGACTCGACCCTTCTTGGATCATGAGTTTCTCTTGACTGCAGCTTGGAAAGCCTTTGCCGTAATGCTCTGCTGTTCTCAGGTTGAATGTGCCATCATAGAAAAGATATATGGGCATGTTTTCACTTTCTGCAATTATTCCATAAATCAAATTACCCACTGATTTCTACTTCCTTAAAAATACTTTTCATAAGAATTTTTCGCATAGATAATTCTGAAACTTCCTGGAGAAAAATTAAGACCTAAGTCTTAAAGTTGGATGACAGTGCTTTTAAAGACTGGAAAAAAAAGTCCTTGTACCATTAAACTAAATCAGATGAAATTTGAGCAAGTGAATGACACATGCCACAATAGAGAGGAAGACATAGGCTGTTTACATCAAGGCACATGCGCACACGCAGTAAAGCAGGATGATGCTCAGGGCTTTGCCAATGCATATCACCTGCACAGTTATTTCTATGCCTGGGCCTCTGCCCCAATCCTCAGCCTCACCCTGTACCTCAGTGGCCATTTGGCTCCTGCTTGTTATGGAAGCTTCACCCGGACTTTTATTAGCGGTCTTGAAAATTGTTGCTTAAGAGGTTATACTTCTACTGTTTCCCTCAAAAGCCCCTTCACCATATTTCCTGATTCTCTGTCATTTATCATTTTTCTTCTTAGAGATATAAATCCATCAGTCAGAGAGAATTTGATTCATGATTTGTTGTACCCCAGATGCTTTCTCCACTATGAAATTATTGTTTTGGCTTTAAGAGTGCAGGTGTGGAAATAAATGTATGTCCTTCAAGGTCAAATATTTAATACAGGCTGTTGGACTATTTCTATATAGCTCTCTAAATTTTAGTTGTCCATCTATTGGGAGTTTTCAATAGCCCCCAGTCAATGACAATCAGAAACACATCTTTAGTTAAACAAAGTAGGGTTCATTGACTCATTGCAATGAGGGCAAACACCCACCATGAGGAACTGTGGAGCCGCTCAGTATGAGGGTGTTAGAATGGGCTTAATGTTATTATCTTTAATAAATCTTATCTACGTAACAGGAGGCATGAAGCCAGGCTCAAGCTGTCCCTGATAAAGAAGCAGTACTTTTGCCAGCCAGGAAAAGAAAAGTTTCATGATTTTTGTGACAGTGTTTGGGCAATGTTCTTGTTTTTGTCAGTGTTCAGACATTATTTGGAAGTGGTCTTCATTGGGTCATGATATATCAAAGTCACAAACTAGCATCGATTGGTATGAGTGTTGTGGGAATGTTTATGTTCAATAGGAGAGCTCCGAGGGCCAGGCCATGGTCTAGCAACTCTAAGGCCTAAATGGTAGTTCTAGGTTGGCTTCTGGCTATCAGTCTGTCTTTCTCTTTCTCAGAGTCAATAACTGGATTTCAGAATCACTCAGATCAGAGACTATGTTTTCTGATTCCCATGACCCTGGCCTTGAGTGCCTTGCTCAGTGAGTGAGTGCTGATTGGAGGTAGATTTCTCCAGTCTCTCTAGCCAGCTTGAACCTGTAGGGTGACTTCTGGCTGAAGAATTAGAAAAATCTTTGAAAAGACCCATAAATCTAATTTTAAATCTGCTCAGAAAATCATAAACCATTAGTAAGATATGTTCCGCTCATTCCAAATATACTACTTTTCAGCTTAGTTGTCTCAATTAGCATAATTTACCAACACTAAAAATAATTCCTAGAACAAAACCCTCTGAAAATAGAAATAGAGCTTTTGTCCTCCTTGTTTTAGAAATAATTTTCCCAAGGTTTCACTATAAAGTCATTAAAAGGCCATGATGAATGGCTGATACTGATTTAAATTCCCAACTGTTTTCTTATTATTGACCATTAACCATTTTAAATTCCTACCATGAAATGCAGTGCTGAGGAGGTATACATTTCCCTCTTTGTGTTCAGCCTCAACCTTTTAGATTAGCATTTGATGTAACAAAAATACAATCTCCAAAGTAACCTTGGTAGAAATAATGATCACAGTTTATCATTTGGCTGCCCTTTAACCCCATGGTAAGGAGTCACCAGAAAAAGGGCTCTCTTTAATCATAAACGTGATTCAGAAAAACTCTGATGGCAGAGCATATTCATTTATCAAATTATGAATTAATTAAGTGTATATTCATTGCAATCCAGATCTCAGCCAAATTTAGTGCTCTATGCTGGAATGCCAATGGTAAGCATGAAGAGGCAGGAATCCTGCTCTCATGGGGTTTACTCTGGAGTAGGTGATATAGACAGGAATCAAAAATGCAAACTAATGCCTAAATAATTGCAACTGGACATCCTCTGAAGGAGAGGCACTGGACCTGAAGTAGATGGGCTTTCAGGGAAAGTGATTGCAGAGCTAACAAAGAGGGGTAGGTGACACACTCGGGGGAAGAGGGAGGAGGGGATGGCTGGAGAATGTTCCAGACAGAGGAAAGAACAGTGACAAAGGCTTCAGAGCAACACGATGGGGGCTTGTGTCTTAAGTTGGGTTCCCTGGAAACAGACTCTGAGACAGAGATTTACAGTCCGCTGTTTATCGGGTGTGCTCTCAGGCAAAACACCTCTAAGGAAGTGAAGGAGGCTCTGGAGCTGGGATGGCCGCTCTGAGTTGCCTGGACCTCCTCATGGGCAATCCTCTGTCTCCAAGATGGGCAGTGGGCCCATGGGTGAGCCATCTGGGGGCAATTTCCAGAGTGGGATTCAAATGTGGGCATCAGCAGGCAACCCTCCTGGCAGCTGAGGAAAATGAGTGTCTTGGGCCTGAAGGGAGAACCGGATGGGGTGCCGCAGCCCCCACTGCGAGGCTCTGTGTGGCTGCGGGTAAGAGAGCCAGAGCGTAAGTTAGTGGTAGGATGAGGGGCAGGAAGGGTCGGCAGGAGCCAGGACCTGTAAACCTTCTTGGGGATTTCAGACTGTCTCTGAAGAGCTATCGAAGAGAACAGGGCCAGGAGATCAACACAGCTTCTGGCAGATAACGCTTGTCCTGGGTAAGGAGATACCCCTAAACTGCAACGTGACTGTTCTGTATATTTCTGGCTCCTTTCAAATTGGCTCTGTGATCTATATTAACTATTCTCAAGGGCATCCAATTCAGCACTCCTGTTGTTCTCTTTCAGAATTTCCAGCTCAGAAGCCAGGCAGTAATGTAAATGAGAGAGGCGAGATGGGGATAAAATGATTAAGAATATTCGTTAATGTGGGCTAAAAGGTATTGGCTCCATCTAAAGGTATTCAAATACAAATGTTTTAAAAAGCCGTGCAGGACATGTTCTAGTTTATGGTCATTTCCAACTAGTTCTCAAAGGTACTATGTAATATAAGGACTCCATTTCCTTAGTAAATGCATGAGCCGTGTTACTGTGTGAGGCTGTCATAATTAGTGTCAGTTGACCATGTTGAGTTAGAAAGAATTTTATATGTAGCTATGTTGTGTATCTCTATAATCCCAAAGTTCACATGAAAAGGACACTCATAATACGAAGCAGAAAAATCAAGTTGATTTAGTAAAACCACATCACATACTTGATAATAAAATATCAAGAATGCACACTTTGTGTTTAGATGTTCAACCAAATCTTTGATGTTATTATTATGAATCATTCTTCTTGCCTAAGTCTTCATTGTGTGATCCTTCAGAAACTCCTGAGAAGGGATGGAAATGATTTTTGCTCAGATCCTTCTCCTGGAAAGATGAATCATGGTAATTTGTAAAGACCATGGAGACTCTTGCCTGACAGTTTAATAACTTTCCCTTTAGTCAGTTGGTATAAGAATCTAATTTTGAGCCTATTCATTTGTGGAAAAGGTCCTGTAATTTCCTGATAGCTCCTGTGCCCTCCCCCAGAATGAGTTGTCCTCTGTCTATGACAGTGATGCTGGTATCACGTTGGGTACAGTTAGTGTTCTGAGGTGTTTTTTCCACTGAGTGCTGCTCCACAGGACCAGATTCATAGGTATAAAACCCTCACCTAGATGTCATTCTAGACTTTCTCCTCTTTCCTCTCCCAATCAACCAATCGATCAAACAAGCAAGCAAGTCTGGCCAGTTCATCCCTCAAGCACCTCTCTTCTCTCCATCTCTTCTGCCATCACCATGGACAACTTTACCACCATCATCTGGTGGCTTCACTCCTGGACCTTCCTCATGACTAGTCTCCTAGTCTCCTGCACCCTCCAGTCATCCAGCCAGTCTGCAATTGATGCTCCCAGAGTCTATTCCTGCAAATGAAAATCTGATCGGGCACTTTCCTTGAATAGCCCTTTAGAGGCTCCCATGATCCTAGTCACACATTTATAAGCCACTCACCATTGCTATCTCCATATATATCTCTAGGTTCCATGTTGTATAGAAGGAGACTGTCTCATCTGTCTTTAAGAAAAGTCTTTCAAATGACTCTATACCTTGGATGTGATAGGCAGTTTTCCAACTGGAAGCTTATAGGAAGGATTACTCTTCAGAGGAATACTCATGATTGTTTCAAACTCATATTTAATATTTTCCCTTTGTATTATCGAGAATAGAATGAATTATCTCCCATATGCAAGGGCCTGTTGAAATTGTATGTTACAATTCAGCCACCCTGATATTGTATTGTATTGTATTATATTGTATTGATAATAAGAAAGCTGACTATAATAAAACCCCGAACCTTGGGGAGATTAAAATCTATTTGTGAGATAGAGAATCGTAACTAACTGCAACTGCAGCTAATTCTGCAGGGAACAATCCATTCTGACTAGGGTATCAGAACAGATAGATCTGGTCTGGGCCTCAGAGTAGCAGGAAGATATTCTAGGTGAATAGAGTAACAGCAAGAGAGCTCCATTAGGAACAGAAATTTAGGGGAGCTATGCAATCCTTGCGGGTGTGGAGAGGATGAGGAGGAGCTAGACTGGGAAATGGTGGGCCTGAAAGGATGTAGTTAGAAAACAGGGAGCTTAAAAATGCCATGTTAAGGATTTTGTACTTTATTCCCTAGGCCCCGAGAAATTTTGAAGGTTTTGAGTAGGTCTGACTTGCATTTTAGGACTGTCACACAGTTAGGAGAAGGAATGTCTAAAGAGGCTAAAGGCTAGAGGCAAGACGGTGAGAGAAGAGTGAACAGGGCAGTAGCAGGGGGACCATAAAGAAGAGGACAGATGGGCAATTTTGAATGTATAATTGAAGAGTTTTGGCTATAGCCTATATATAGCAATGGAAGTAAGAGAGTTTGAAAATATCCTGATACTTCTTGTCTGGGCATGGTAGGCAGTCTCCAAGATGACTTGCAATGATCCACACTTCCCGGCATTCCCATGCTGTGTCATCCCCTCTCACATTGTACCAGGGTTGGTCTCTTTGGCCAACTGAATATGACAGAAATGATGGTGTGTGCCTTCTAGTACTACGTTATAAAATCATTGTGGCTTTGTGTTGGTTTTTCTCCCTTTTTGCTCTGGGGAAATCATCTGCCTTCTAATGAGCAGTCCATGGATAAACACACATAGGAAGGAGCTGGGGCCTCTTGACAACAGCCAAGAGCCAATGTGAGTGAGCTTGGAAGTCAATTCTCCAGCCCAAAGAAGCCTTTGTATGACTATGACATCTTGACCACAACCTCATGATAGATCCTGAGCTTGAACCACTCAGCTAAGCCATTTTCAGAATCCTGACCCTCAGCAACTGTGTGAGACAGTAGGTGTTCACTGTTTTAAGCTGGTAAGGTTGGGGGATTCACTGTATAGCAATAGATAACTAATAAACCAGGAATAGGCAGATCTGATTAGCTAAGGTAAAAAACACAGAAAGAGGAACTGGTTTTGTCAAGGAGATAACAACCTTTTTACAGATTTGATTTGTGCAGTCTCTATGTCTCTGCTCATCTGGCCTTTGGGAACAGATGTAGATCTGGAAGTTGTCACATGGTGTAGAGTGGTGGTTCTCAAGCTTCAACATTCATCTGAATCACCTGGAGTGCTTGTTAAAGAGATTGCTTTGCCTACCCCCAGAGTTTCAGGTTCTGTAGCCCCAAATTTGTATTTCTAACATGTTACTGGGTGATGGTGATGTTTCTGGTCCAAGGAGCACAGTTTGAGAGCCACTGATAGGAAGTGAAATTGAGAAGAAAACCCGGAATGATAACATTTATTTTAACTAATAGGTCTCATCTCTCTCTAGTATGACATATATGTCATAGAGCTGAAATATTTGGCAATTAAAAAACATGAATGAGCTTAAAATCATTGACCAAGGTTAGGGTTGGGAATTTTTGTAGAAGACAGTTTATTAATTGTTACCAAAAATGTAAGGTAAAAATTGGGTTTTCTGGCTTTCTAAGGTGCATATATACTCAGCAACTCTACGATGGACTTATATTGCACTTCTTTTCCTGTATTCCACTATTGATTTTGGCTCTTAGTTTTGTCTTTATAGCCTGCAAATGAATTTCAGTTGATCAACAAACACATATGAAAAAAATCCAAAAGGAGCTTTAAAATATACAAGTATGTGCTATAGGGCTTTCATATTTCTTCTTAGATTGCTGGAATAAATCTCCGGAGATTTTGCTTTGACAACCAGGAGGACTGATTACATAGACCTCATATTAAAATTGTGTGGTGTTGGGCTCTGCATCTTAGCAGATGAGGTATGACAGCCGATTAGAGGCCATTTTCATAATGAATAGCTTGCTGCTTGGGAATAAAGAATTGCATTTCTTAACCCCTTTGGAAGTTTACAATGTATGCCAATTAAATATTTGACTCCTATAATTAGCTAACCATGGAAAACTAACAGATGGAGTTTTGTTTTCTCAATGAAATTTGTGTGTGTGGAGGCACTTATGGTCTGGCATTTTTCTTGTCATGTCAAGGATTTTGGTTTCAACATCTTCCTTGGCCATACCACATAGAAATGAGGGGAGAGTACATAATCTCTGATGTTTCATAGAGAAAGCCCATCCTTCTCTGACTTAGATACGCTGGTTTCCTAGTAACTGCTCTTTTGCTTTGCTACTTTGAGATAGAATTCCAACCTTGTTGCCTAGGGACTGTGTTGATCTGGATTCCCTGCCAATGAATGCCTGGATTCTGATGCCAACCACCTGCCTTCCAACACCTTCGTCAATTACCTCTCATTTAAGAACTTGTAAATTACATACTCTGCCCATGTGTTATGTCTCCCTTACCTCCTGAACATTTCCTATGAATGGATGTTCTAGTTTGGGACCTTCTCATGTCCCTGTCAGTCTGTCCTTTGAATAACCCAGTCCACGTATTTTTCTCAGGGGCTTGTGCCTGTTCTTTGCTTGACCATTTATGTCTTACTTGACTCCTAGTTCTGAACTTCTCCAGTCTGGTTAAGCCTGTCACCAGCTAAACCACAATAGGTCTCTGGAGAAGACACAGAAATGAACAAGTGGGGGAGTGGGTGGATTACAGAATCTCAAGGCTGACTGCCCCTTTGGAATGTTTCACCTTGAAGCACTGGTTACTTCATCCGGAAAGCTGAAACCTAGAACCACATTGGCATCGCCATCTTTGTTCTGTTGTATTCACTTGTCTCGAACAGAAGGAGAATCCTTCAGGTTATCACCTAAGCTCAGTGAGCTAATGAAAATATCTGGTTTTAGCAGACATTTTCTATCAATTACTTTTATCCTTTCCCAACCCCTTCTTTTCTTGATGCAGACGAGCCACGAGACTCCCGATCAGAAGGTTTGTGTTAATGTGAGCTGACAAAGGGAATGGCTTCGTCTGTGAAGAGCTCCACCAGGAGGCTTTCCGAACCACTCCCAACCTCTGCGCTTCTCTTCTCCCCCTTCCTTAGTGGCACAGACTGTGTCATCCAGAGTGTCCTTGGCATAGAATTTAGAGCATAATCAGCTCTGATAGGCAGGACGAGGAAGGTGTCTGTTCCACAGCCACTCGTTAGAGTAATATATGGTTGTATCCAAAGAAAGTCCCCAAAATCCTGGAGTGGAGGCAAAACCTAGCAGCTCTGATTCTGGTCGGATATTCAGAGGCTTTATGGCCTTTAGATACAAAGAGCGTTTAGCGTTACCAGCTGACACTGACGTATGAAACAGTTTTGTTTTATTCAGGAATGTACAAAGAGGTGAAAAGGTTAATTCCAACTTTCAATTTTGGCAAAAAACTTTTCCCTTGTTGGGAAAAGTTACTGACTTATTGACACGATCTCGATCAGAGCCCTACAGGATTTAGGTCATAGGAAGTATAATGGCCCGAATCATGGGGGAGGGGTGCAGTGTGTGTATGTGTGTGTGTGTTTGTGCACATGGTCACTTTACTTCCCAAGTTGCCACACAGCACTGGGGTTTGTATGGCCTATGAATGCCAGCTTCATAGAAATCTCTTCTCCTGAAAACTTCCCCTTTAATTAACCTATTGCCCCCACCCCCATAGTCAACATGTGTCTTTTTTTTTTTTTAAGATTTTATTTATTCATTTGAGAGCGAGAGAGAGAGAGAGAGAGAGAGCATGCACAAGCAGGGGGAGAGGCAGAGGGAGGAGGAGAGGTAGAGGGAGAGGGAGAAGCAGACTCCCTGCGGAGTTGGGAGCGGACGTGAGGCTCGATCCCAGGACCTGGAGATTGTGACCTGAGCCCAAGGCAGATGCTTAACCATCTGAGCCACCCAGGCGCCCCTCAGTGTATGTCTTTAATTAGTGTCTCCAAAGACTATTATGTCTATTTTTTTTTTTTTAGCTATTTCACCATAACGATAGGAGTTTCTTATTTTCATGAGAGTAATACAGTTGAAAATTATAAAACACAGAAAAAAGCTCCTGAGTGTTTTTCACCTTAGCCTGAGCACAGCACCTGGGTTTCTGTTCTCTCTGTGTTCTGGGCCACACCCCATCCCTTATGGACCCACACCTCCAGCAAGGTCGTGTGACTCACTGACTGAGCTCCTGGATGGTTCTTACGATCAGACAAGATGAAGAAACCTTGGGAGAGAGGATTGTTTGTGGTGCTTTGTGGACCCTCTCTGGAAGCTCTGGAGAGATCTGGAAAACTTGATGGTTGATTCTGACACCAACACACATAGATCTGGTGATTACTTGGGTCTGAGCTCTAGTGACACAATAACAGAGGTTTGATGCCCCAATTCCTACATCAGGTATTACTGAAAATAAAATGGTGATTTTAGATGAAAATACAGGTGGGAAGTTTCTCTCAGAAAAGTCCAGTTATGCTTGTTATGACAAAGGTGGTCATTGGGGAAAAGCACAATATTTCTGAAGGGCATCAGTGGTAGACCCCATGTAAAATGCTAATAATGATTCCAAATTGTTGTCAGGGACCAGGGTGAACAGAACACACTAGAAGTCTCGGGGAGAATACATAGGACACCATTTCATCTGCTTAGCAGGTGGCAGGAATGCAGAACCATTCCTCCTAAATTATTTCCTCACTTCTGTTTGCCTATTTTCTTCGATCAGGTTGTGAACTTCCGACCTCCTACCCCACACACATGCACCACCTTCATGTCAGGGGAAATCTAAAAGTAAGGAGTAAAACAATGAAAACAATGTTAGTTGCCAAATCAAAGGTAAATTGTCCAAAGGCAAAGGCGGCAATGAGGATGCCTTGTTCCTGGATAAATCAGCAGTGATTTTAACAGGATTCTCCATTAGGTTGAACTTACAAGGTCTCCAATACCAGACCATTGAAACCAACAAAATCATTCCATGGGATACAACTGAATGGTCCCTCTCCCTGCCTCAGGATGCTGGTTAAGTATCAGCACAGCAGGAGGAAGGCTCTGGGGGTTTGCGGTCAGATAGTTGATTTGAATTTCTGTCCCTGCCATATTAACTATCTTGTCAAACTGCTTAACCTCTTCAAACCACACTTTCTTCATCTGTAACTTTGACTTGTCATAAGTATTAGATAAAATAATGCCAGGCTATTAATTTAGTGGCTGGCACATGGGAAAAACTCAATAAATGTTAGGTCTGAATAGGACTGGCTATGTAATTTGCAGGGTCCAGTAAAAAATGAAAATGTAGGGCCTTTCCCAACATTATTAAGAATTTCAAAACAGTGACAGCAAAGCATTGAACCAAGCATGGGCCCCGTCTAAGCCCCGGACAGTGTGGGACTGCGTAGGGTGCCCAGGAAGCCAGCCCTGATTCCAGACTGGTGATGGACTGTCCAGATTTGTCCAGGATGGAGGTGTTTCCTAGGACATAGGACTACCAGTGCTAAAAACAGAAAAGTCCTGGACAAACTGAGACAACTAGTTATCCCAGCACTGTGATACCACATCACATTGCTGGGTCTTGGAGAGCTTGAGAGATCTACAGATTTTCAGACTTTTGTCAGAAAATGTCTATTCAGTGAATCTTTCCTGAGAAGAAGCTACATGGCTCTCTGAAGGGTGAGCCATCAGGTATTACGGAAAATAGAATGGTGCTTTTAGATCAGATTAACAATGAAAATACATATGCTGGGGAAAGAAAAAGAAAATACAGCTGGGAAACATTCAGTTTTGTCTGTTTACAGTTCTAAACATTCTCTCAGATACCTTTTTACCTACCTCTCCTACTCCTCCATGGCCCAGCCCCATTTCTATGTGTCTGACGACTTCTCCTCCTCCTCCTTCTTCTTTCCCCTTCTTCTTCTTCTTCCTCTTCCTCTTCCTCTTCTTCTCTTTCTTCTTCTTCTTCTTTCTTCTTTTTTAAGCTTCAACACGTAAATGAAATCATGCAGTGTCTGTCTTTGTCTGGCTTATTTCACTTAGCGTCATTCTCTTAAGGTCCATCCATGTTGTCAAAAATGGCAAGATTTCCTGATTTCTCATGGCTGAATAGTATTTCATTGTATATATATTTGACAATGGATAGACACGGGCTGGACATATCTTGGCTATTGTGAATAATACTGTAACGAACTTGGGATATTTCTTTCATATTTTGTTTTCATTTCCTTTGGATATACAGTCAGTAGTGGGATTGCTGGATCATACGGTAATTCTATGTTTAATTTTTTGAGGAACCTCCGTACTGTTTTCCACAGTGATTGTACCAATTTACAATCCCATCAACAGTACACAAGGGTTCCCTGTCTCCACATCCCACCAACACTCATTATCTCTTAGATTTTTGATGACAAAGTCTGAGGATCTAATATAAAACATGGTAACTATAGTTGATAACTGTATTGTATAATTGAAATTTGCTAAGAGAGTAGAACTTAAATGTTCTCTCTCTCTCTCACACACACACACAAAAGATAAATATGTGAATGATGGATGTGTTAATTAACTAGGGGCGGAGTCTTTCACAATGCACACTTTACATATCTTATAATTTATTTGTCAATTATACCTCTAATAAAGTTGAAATTAAAAAAAAAAAAAAGGATCTCCCACATTTTATCCCAGAGGGGATCTATGACTCAGAGCATTTCATGCTGTTTGACAAAGTAATCTTAAATGAAAAAAAAAATCGTGCCAGTTTCCAGTGGATAAAAAAATATTGATATAGTGCTCTTATCATCCTTGAAAGAGCTGTCATCTCCAGAAAATTTCCTCCTTTCATACATACGATTGAAGAGGTTGGGTGTATTTGCATGCCAAAGAATCCATTTTTTAACACCTGCAAAATGTATTCACTAACTCATAGATACGGCTCACATTTGCACAGATGAAACCATAATGTCTCAGCTGTCTTTATGCCTCAGGGGAAAATTAAGGTTTAAAACGGCTCCAGGACCTTCACATAGGATGTTCTTATGTTCTTTCTGCCTGGAATGCTCTTCCCCCACTCTTTCTCTGGAAAACAAACAAACAAACAAGAAAAAACACAAACAAACACCTACTCATCCTTTAGATCTCAGCCTTATGTTACCTTTCTGACTCTTCAAACTAAATTAGGCATCACCCTGCCCCAGTTTTACTTTTCAGAATGCCCTGTTTCCATCTGTCACAACATCCATCCCAGTTCCTAAATACAATGTTGTTTGTGTGTTACCTTGGGTAATGTCCAAGGGCATACCCTCTGTGAGGACAGGAATCTTGTGGTCTTGGTGGACTGCTCTCTTCCTTGGACTCAGCACAGTGCCAAGTACATGGAGGCACTCATTATGTATTTGCTGATTGAATAAAGGAATGAAAAATCAAAATGATCAAAGATATGTGCTCCAGGAGAACAATGCAAGTTTCTACAGGATTTACTGTAGATACTTCCTATTACCCATGATGCTTTCCTGGGACAGTGGTGCTTAATTCAAAAGGCATTAACTTTTAAATTCTAAGAAGGTCACTGGATTAAAAAGCTATATTTTATTTCTACAAAAATGTCATAAAATACTTAACGAAAAACACACTGAAAAAAATATTTATTGCTCGCTCGTTGTATTTAATGACAGGTTAGGGGATTCCTTGACCTTCTACCCCGTCACACTGAGGGGTGCAGGTATGGATTGCCAAGACAAGATTAAGCTTCAGTCCTTTGGAAGCCAGATTTGAGTGTCCTAGTTGACCACTTAGTGCATATGACTTGGATACTATAAAAAGCCAGCTTGGTTCCTGCATTTATGAAAAGATGATAACCAGGTCATTGCGAGGGTGACAATCAGCTCTTTCAAGAGGGATCTTTCTACATTAGGTCATCTGGGTGCTCCTTTGCAGGAGAATCAGTGAACACAATGTCATGCTTGACAGGACCAAGGGAAAGCATAGCTTTGTTTTTTAACTGTTTATTTGAAAACAAGCTCAGGCTGTGTTAGCAGAAACTCAGATCATAGGTGATAATAGTCCTGCTGTATTCAATATCGACGATATAACACTTGAAAAGTTGCTTTTAATTATTTAGTTGGATGTACTCCTCTTTAAGGTATAAATTCATAAACTAGAGTTCTCCCTGAAGAGAGAAATCTGGATATTTGGTGAGGTGACAGGTCAGAACCAAGGACACAGGGTAGTTATATTCACATGTGGTGCCTTGAGAGCGGAACTGGACCTAGGCTTCTATCAGAGCAAGGCATACTTGTGTCATTTTAACAAGGTCCTTTTTAACTGGAAGAGCTGTTCTGCAATGCAACAAGAGCCTTTATGGAAGCAGTGAGTCCCCCATCAAAGAAAATGTCCAAATAGAGTCTGGATGACCTTATAGGAAGGATGATTGTCATGGGGAGGAATTTCATTTACATTTAATTTCATTCCTTTCAATTCTAATGGTATTCTAAAATTCCAAGATCCATATGAGTACCAGGTATATAGATTTTTAAAAAAGAAGATGGTGGTAATCATCAGCTTCTCAAGCATCTTCCATCAAAGCAAATTTCAGAGTCCCCACTTTCTCTTTCCTTCCCTTCATGGCTAAATCACTTGTAAGAGTTGACCATACTTCCTACTACCTCCACATTTTACCTTCCTACCCACCACATCTCAACCTGCCAATGTCTGACTTTTGTCTCCACTACACTATTTGCAATGTGTCTCATTAAGGTCACCAATCACCTCGTTACCAATAAATGCACTGAAACTTCTGAGTCATTATAACACTCTTGGGAGCATTTAACACTACTCGCCACTCCCATCTTCATAAAATATTCTTGCCTCTGGACCTCTGTGACACTATGCTTTCCTCGGTTTTTTCCTTTTTTTTTTTTGCCTACTCCTTCTCTGTCCCCTTTGAGGCTTCCTCTTCCTCTCTCTATCTCTATAATGTAGTATTCCTGAGAGTTCCATCCTGTTTACCTTCTAATTCTTACTTCACCTACTCACTCTCTCAATTGCTCGTATGGCTTCACTGATCATCTCTTTGTTGAGGACTCCTGAGTCTGTCCTTTAACACAGATATCTTTAGTCTGAGCTCTAGACTCCCATATCCACCTGCCTTGGTATCTCCACTGGGATGTCCCTCATACTCTCTCTCTCTCTCTTTCTCTCTCTCTCAACTCATCCTCACCTTTCCCAAGATGTGCCCCTTGGCTTTCATGCCAGATATCAGGAATGACAATACCAACTACCTAATTGCTCAAGTTAGCAACCCACATATCTCTGTTCTATTCTTCTTAGTTATATTCACCCAAGTGCAGTTCCTTTCTTTCTTTCTTTCTTTCTTTTTTTTTAAAGATTTTATTTATTTGACAGAGAGAGACACAGCGAGAGAGGGAACACAAGCAGGGGGAGTGGGAGAGGGAGAAGCAGGCTTCCCGCCGAGCAGGGAGCCCGATGCGGGGCTCGATCCCAGGACCCTGGGATCATGACCTGAGCCGAAGGCAGACGCTTAACGACTGAGCCACCCAGGCGCCCCCAGTTCCTTTCAATTATACCTCCTTTATACTTTCACTAAAGTATCCTATTTGTTCGTCCCCTTTATTGGTCCTCTCGTCCAGAAAACCGTTATCTCTTGCCTGGGCTGCTGCTGTAGCCTGATAAAAAGTATCTCTGGCTCCAGTTTTCCTCAACAATAGTCCACACCACAGACAGTGATTTTTCTAAATGTTCTTATGTCCTTCTGCTTAACACCCTTCAGTGGCCTCCAATTCCCTTCCAGTAAAGCACAAACACCTTAGAATGACTTACAAGACTCTGTACTCTGGTCTCTGCCTATGTCCCCAGTCTCCTCTCTTGCCTCTTTCCCTCTGCAGCCCTATGGAACTTCTTTTATACACATTTTGTTCCCTCAGCCTGAACCGCTTCCCCTCCTCACTGTCCTTCACTTATGTCCCTCACCCCCGTCCCCACCCCATGCCACTGTATCGCCACCACCATGCTAACCCATGTTTCAGGTTTCCCTAACTGTAGATATTTCTCTCTCTGAAAAACTTTCTGTGATCTCCACTCCTGCCCCTCCTACACTGAGCTTTATGCAGCTCTTCAGGCTCCCACGCATCCAAGCTTAGCAAGGGTCATCTTAATGCATTTATTTATTTTTTTAAAGATTTTATTTATTTTGAGAGAGGGAGAGAGAGCACAAGCTGGGGGTGGGAGCAGAGGCAGAGGGAGAGAGAGATTCCGAAGCAGACTCCATGCTGAGTGTGGAGCCTGACACGGGGCTTGATCTCTCAACCCTGAGATCATGACCTGAGCTGAAATCGAGTCAGACGCTTAACCAACTGAGCCACCCAGGCGCCCCATCTTGATGCATTTAAAATTTCCGTTATTTGTCTGTGTCCCACCTTGGATGTTCCTGAGTGGAGATGGTGTCTGACTCACTGTTGCTTACAAAGGGTCTAGCACAGTCCTTGGCATATCAGTTATATTCTATAGATAGTAGAGCTTAAACTTGGCTTTATGACATAATATTCCAAAGATCATTTCACTTTGCTTAATACAACATCATATGGTATGGTGTGTACTTAAGTGTACTAGAAGTGTCTTAGTGCATGAGCATATACATACATATGTATTAATACATGTATATGTCTATGTACTTACACACACACACACACATACAATGCATATACATATTGTGTTAGTTTCCTATGGTGGCTATAGCAAATTATCACAAACGGTGTGGCTTAAAACAATGGACATTTGTTCTTCCAGAGTTCTGGAGGGCAGAAGTCAAACGTAAGGTGTTGGCAGAGCTGGTCCCTGCCTGAGGCTCCAGACTCTAGAATCTATTCCTCAGCTCTTCCAGCTTCGGTGGTGTGATTGGGCTGTCCGTGTTAGTTGGCTTGTGGTTCTGTCACTCTGATTTCTGCCTTCACCTTCACATGGCCTTCCTGTGACTGTTTTCTCCTCCGTGTGGATTTAGAGGTCACCTGGAGAGTCCAGTCAAGATCCTTAACTTAATTACATCTGCAAAGACCCTTTTTTCTAAATGAGGTCACATTCACAGGCCCCAGGAATTAGGACTGGGATGTATTTTGCTGGCAGCCACCGTGTAACTCACTACACATTATGTTTTCCAGATGTAACTGAAAGACACAAGCTTAATATATTTTTTTGTCCTGGAAAACCAAAATCCTCTATTTCTTACATGACCTGGGCCCTATCCTGACTTAAAAAAAAATACATATATATATTACAGTATAGTATATGTATGTGTATATATATGGGATATATATATTTATACATATATATGGGATACTCACACACACATATATGTATATCCTTCTCTTTCGTTATTTTTGTTCAGATGAGCTTCCTAAACACCACTGTTTTAGAGTTATTAAGAAATAGCTGTGTCTTCAAAATAGAATTCTAAGAAACAAGCACGTTGCTGCATAAATTTAGGCTCCTTTTAGTATGTGTGTTATTTTATCTACTGAAATATCTGTTCTTTCTCGTTTTCAAAGAAGGAAGGAATAGCTGGTGGCATAACTAGTGCTAAGTGCAGGTATTTCTGACTAAATAGGACTATTTTTGTATATCTGTAGACATTTTGCATGCTTTTTTCTTCCTACATTATATTCTTGCCATTTTATCGCTCAAACTTGGCTACACATTTTCTCATGCAAATGTTTCTAGACAATAAAGCCAGGAAGAAGTGTTCCCAAGCAGGTTCATATATTTATAAATCTTCTCTTCTAGAATGAACTTTTGTTAAAAACTACCAAACTGAAAATTAAAACTAGACTAGATTTAAGTTGGGATATAGTTAAAAACTGCATTTTAAAAATCTACTTGCCAACAAGCGTGTTAAGACGACCACAGCCTCCCCTACATAGTATGAAGAGTTGGAATCTGTATTTTTAATAACGGTAACCTACAAATATAACGTAAGGCTTATAGCGACTGTGTTCCTGAATTAATTCTTTGTGAGAACATTAAGAATGATTAAGATAGATCTGAAAATTAAAAATATGGTTTAAAGTATCTTTTTGAACTAAAATAAAATTTGCCCTCTTTAAAGTTTTAAGAGAGGCATTTAATGGGGAGGGAGATAAACTAAGGTTATGGAATTTTACCTCACAGGATTATATCCTGTGCTCCTTACCTCTTTTACCTTCTTTTGATGATTCCAAATGGTTGCACCCTATTCCCAAGAAAGGACTTCTCATTACACGTTTCTGAAGTTTTTATTTGTCTAAGTTCTGGTTAAAGACCCTCAGAAATGCATAAACATTTATTATTAGCTCACATGTATTAGTAGTTTTTACTTTTCTGGTGAATATCTAATAAATAACAATGCCACTTAAATGCAATTACTTGAAATTGCTTATTGTTCTGTGTTGTGAGTTAGATTACTCAAAACTGGATCTCCTATACTTGGTCTAGGAAGATGATAGACTTACTTCTGTTTTGACATCACGTGATTTTTCTTTATGAAATTACTTCATTCGGCATTATGAGTTTTTGACAAATGAGATAATGATAGCCTGGGGAAGAAGTGATAGATTCTGGAAGAAATTCTATTAGAAAAAGAGGAACAAAAGGGAAACTATTTATGAAGTGAAAACCAGAAGGCTATATAGGTAGATTTTGTAGAAAGACTACTTTAAAATACTAGAGGAATTAATTAGGTGATATTTCAAGTGGGTAGACTTAGTCTTCAAACCTAATTAAATGGACAGTCTCAAGTCTCACTGGCCAAAAATAAAAGTAAATCTTTCTTAGGATATTCAAGTAGCAAGTAAGAGTCAACTGCCTTCTTTAAAAATAGCATTAAGAAGTCAGTAAAAGTAACATACCTGTGTTGTTCCTTTGTGAATTTACAAATGTCCTCAGAGAAAGTTTATGTGTAAATATATAGTAACCTTGTAGGTGTATTTTGTTTTATCTTATACAAACATACTCGGCTTCCTTGAGATATATTTTCATACTCCAACAATATATAACTGTGAAATCCTTTTATTCAATTCTGGATTCTAGTTGTTTAGAATAAAAGTTTTATAGGACAAAGGTCTATAAAGTCTATTGCATTAAAAAAATCTGTTTCCTTTGTGTATTTAGAAAAACAAGGATATAATATTAAACTGTTTACATAAAAGACAGGGCAAATTTTCATCTAAAGAGTACACTTCACTTTTATTGCTTCGCTACCAACTCAGTGTAAGAAATATTTGCTTACCCACTCTGCCTGTGCTTAAGTCTGATTTTCACGCACAAAAAAAGACAGAATGTGGATAGACATTGTAAAGAAATCACTGATAAAAGAGGTTGACAAAGATTTTGGGATTAAGAAATTTATTAATGAAGGGATGATTTTTTTATTATGTTCAATTAGCTAACATATGAGGGGATGATTTTTTATTGTATATTTGACACCCAGTGTTATAATAGTTTCAGGTGTACAACATGGTGTCTCAACAGATCTATATGTTATGCTATGCTCACCACAAGTGTAACATGAAGAAATGATTTTAAAATAGTTTTTTTCTTCATTTTTAACTATATAATGGGAAAAAAAATCTTCTATCACATGCTCTTTTCAATACAATTGCTTCTTTGCAGTTGGTAGCTTAGCAGCTTTTGGCTAGAGTACAAGGCACGCCTAACACATTAAGAGCTTATCTACCAGATCGTAAGTGTACCCCATTGTCCTGCACTGTGCCCAACACAGAACAGATACTCAAGAAATGTTTCTTAAATGAATGAATAAGTAAATCCTTCCCCTTCCTTCCTGCTTCCCCCCAACCCCACTTCCACCCTCTGCCCTGACCTTGTCCAGGTAGCTTTAGAGTAACATCTTCTGCTGAGTGCTTCTCAAATCTCATATACTTTCTGTGTGCCATTTCATTTATTTGTTTTTTATTTTATTTTATTTTTTATTATTATGTTCAGTTAGCCAGCATATAGTACATCTTAGTTTTCAATGTAGTGTTCAGTGATTCATCAGTTGCATATAACACCCAGTGCTCATGCCCACACATGCCGTCCTTAATACCCATCACCCGGTAACCCCATCCCCCCACCCCGCCCCTCTGTAACCCTCAGTTTGGTTCCCGGGGTCCAGAGTCTCTCACGGTTTGTCTCCCTCTCTGATTTCTTTTATGCCACCAACTAAATAGATTCTATTACTCTCCATTTCACAGATGTGGTAACTGAGGCTCAGAGGGATGAGTGCACTCCCCCAAGGTCACATTTGGTCTCTGTCTCCAATCTGATGCTCTCCAGTCCAAACTTCTCACTGCTGCCAACTTCATCTTTCTAAAATTCAAAGTCTGACCATGTCATCCATTGACACAGCTTTCAGTAGCTCTTACAAATTTTTAAATAAAATTCAAACTCTTGAACATAGGAAAAATATGTTTTTTTAATTATTTGGCTCTTACCTTATCTTTCTGTCCTTCTTTCTCATGACTCTTAGGTATATATTTTATGATACTTAATCATCTGTTTCAAACGTCTTGTAGCCCCCATCAGCAAGCTGTTTAACCCCTTCTTACCTCTGCCTATATTGTTTCTTCTGCCTGAAATTCCCCTCTACCCTTTTATACTTAGCCAATGCCTGTTCACAAATACTTCTATCAGAACAATATAAAAATTTCCCAAGTGATATTACTGTTACTATTTTAAAAGTGAGAATCTTCATGAATTTGTTTTGTTACAGAATGCATTGCCTGGCAATGAATTATTGGCAAATCTATGCTTATCAGAAAGAACAGGCTATGAGAATGTTCTGTTCCAAGAATTATGAACTTTTCTCTCCCCTTTCAAGATAAAGCAGTTGAGATAATAATTATTAGGTCACCTGTTTGCACCTGGTTTTAGGAATAGGAAGCAAGGAGGAATAAGGCTGTACAGTCTGAGATGTTAGGGGCCATTGAGGGGAAGGCCCTACTGCTGATAGGCTGGGTGCAAGGTAGAGATTGTGGCAGTTGGCATATCCTTCTGGCAGGACAATCTTCCTTGAAGAAGGACTCAGGGCTACAGTAGTCCTTTCATATACAGGAAGCTTGACTTCTAAGTACAGTCCCAAATCATAAAGTGTTGGGAACTTCTCTTTTTAGATGTACTCCAGGATCCTTTATCTGTTGTCTTAAAGTCAAGAATCAAGTACAATAGTTAGTCATAGCAATCTTTTAACATCTGGCAGCTCAAATCTGATTTAATTTGATTATTTTCTTTTTTATTTAAATTCACACTACCCTCGGATACGCAGTGCCCCGTGTTTAGGTTCAATATCAGCTCCTGTGAGTAAATGGTTTCTTGAGCCAGTGAGCAAATAGCCTCTCTTCATTAGAACCAAGGGCACCAGGACACAGAAAGCTTCAACCTACTCAAGAGCCCAGAGGGGAGTCTCCAGAGAGAGTGAGGAGCTATGCAGATGCACTTGTCTTACTATGAGTGAGCTCATCAGCTTGAGAGAGCCTTGAAATACTATATACCCATGGCTCCGCACTGATTGGTTTTCGACTTTAAAAACGTGCAGTAGAGTTACATGAACTAAAGTCTTAAGGGGTAAGGAATTTACTCTTATATATCTACTGCTATTTGGAATTTAAACATTAAGGAATCTATACCTGAGAGATGGAACTAGCAAGAACCATTGAACGAACCCCCAGGGTGTACATTAGCAGACAACGTGTGTGATCTGACCTGACTATGCAACAGGGAGCCAGCAAAAAACCAGGAAAACCTGCCCAGTGCGTGGAGCCCTTTCAAGTTGTACAGAGCTTGGCTTAAAGATGTTTAGACCAGACATGTTCCAGGGGTTAGTTACAGGATTTGAGTTCAGTTACGTGGTGTTGAGGAGAACAAAGAGGTATTGAAACATATGCTCCACATCTGGGGCTAAGCTATGTCTACTACTACCTTTGTGGCCTTCGAGTTTTACTCAAAAGTTGTATTTTCTACCCCTGTTCGCTCCTCTGCCTCCCCCTGTAACTGTATGCTGGTCTCCTATGAGAAGCTGTGGCCAGACCAAGGTGACCGCAATGGGAGGCTCATTGCATGCGCGGTAGGTGGTTACTCAGTCTCTCTGATCCAGGGGAAACACTTACCTATACCCTTCTTTTTCTGGCTGGCCACAGCACATTGCTAAAGTAGCAGAAAAAAATGCACCGAATGCCTAGCTTCACTAGGCTGAAAGGAGTAGGAAGCTCTACCCACATTCTTCCTGTGCTGGTGCTGGTCTCCTTTACACTGTGTTCTCTGTGCAGCATGAAGCTCTTGTCCCAGCTTTGTTTCCATCTTCCCCATCACCGTATCTTTATGCCCACTAGTTACCGCACTTCCTCACACACTTTCAGCGACCTCTCCTATGCTTACAACCCTTCCATCACTTGTAACCCTAAAGCTCCCACAGCCTGTGGAACCGTGGGTCCCCAAAGTGATAACACATTTAATATAATGAGACTTCCACCCTTCCAAAGACATGTATGTAGCACTTACAATGTGCAGGGTAGAATGCCAAGGGTGATGGGGGAGATTCTAGTCTCTAGAAAGCTTTTAGTTTAGGAGGGGAGGACCAACAAAAGCAACAACCCAATAGATGCTCTCTCTGTTGACCTCTTGCTCTCTGGGTTCAAATGTTGCCTCTGTCTTTCTTATCTCCCAAAGACCTTCATTTGTTTTGTTTTGTGTTGTGTTGTGTTGTGTTTTTTGGTCCTGCTATCCTTCTAAGGCAATTCACTTGTTCTCAACCAGGGGTACACATCAGAATTACCTGGGAAGCTTTCTCTAAATACACAGGCCCCCAGGGGAGTGATGTAGGCATGTGTATTTTCACAAAGCTTCCCAAGAAATTCGGAAGCATGCTTCTGGTTAGAATTGCTGGGATAGGGGGCACCTGGGTGACTCATCTGCCTTCAGCTCAGGTCATGCTCTCCAGGTCCTGGGATCGAGCCTCACGTTGGGATCAAGCCCCACGCCGGGATTGAGCCCCACATCGGGATCGAGCCCTACGTTGGGCTCTGGGCTCAGCAGGGAGTCTGCTTCTCCCTCTTCCTTGGCCTCTGCCCACTGTTCCTGCTCTCTCTGTCTCAAATGAATAAATAAATTCTTAAAAAAAAAAAAAAAAAGAACTGCTGGGAAAGGAGAGTGTAAGCCCCGATTTAATTTTTCTATCCCTGATTTTAAGTACCTAGCATTAAAGTTTCATCCAGTGAATGAAAAAGTACTTCCAGATGACCAGTCAGGATTATAAACAGACTGTCTGAAACAAAAGGGGTAGAAATAGCTGAAAAGCCTTCATATGGGGAGGGAAAGGATTAGAAAGACAGATAGTTGTTTGTGTCACAAAAATCAGACAGCATGAATTATGTAGGAGGAGCCCAAAGGTTTGCGAGAAGTATAAGCGTATTGTCAGGCAAACATCAATGTCAAATACATTGCAGTCTTCAATGGGTATACTTTTAAGGGTCAGTGTTTTACAGAAACATTCCAACTTTTAGTGCCAGATGTTGATTTTGAATTTTAGACAGAAACAGACAGCTGCATTTTAGGTCACAGTGCACTAACTCATCCTAGAATCTGCCTATATAAACATTTCCTGCCAGATGTCATCTATATGTAAATATAATACAAAGCAGCTGGGAAAGTATGGGATATCTTCAAATACTCGCAGTATGGATTGTATGTGGACAATTGCTTAGACTGCCAAGTAGGATAGGTAAGTGGATATTATGGGAAGATTTCTGGCTCAATATAACTGCCAGTTAGAGCTGTCCAAGGGCAGAATGAACTGTCACCCGAGACTTTTTGTGGCTTGATGCCGAGGGAATCAGAGCTGAGGCTGCATGGAGCCCTGCAGAGAAGTGTGAGCAAGGGAATGTTGCATCATTTGGACTCAAACGTGGAGTGATTAGGGTGTGGGCTGTGGGTCGGAGCGGGAGGAGAGAGCAGATGTGCTTGCTCTTCCTGGGTACCTTCATTCTCAATGATACTTTTACAGATCTTGAGGGGCCCCTGATCTCTTCCCCTAATCTATGCTTCTGAACACCAGTGAATCTTACAACTTTGAGAACCTACAATTCCTAGATCCTGAAGCTCTGGTGCCAACTCCGACTCCCCTCCCACCTTTCTGTCTCTCATCACCAACTGCCTAAGGCCATATTTCTCTCCCTGTTTATCCATCTCAGAAACAAGCTTGCATTTCAAATGACCTATGTAGATTGCTACTTGGCATTTATTCACCCACATAAGAGCAAAGGTTTGCTTTCTCATAAGCGTGTAAATTGAGTGGAATGAAAAGCCTTTGCCAACATCAGGAGGGATTATTTATTGTTTCCTTTCAATCTACAAGGCTCTCAGTCTGTCAGAGCAGGAGATTAACTCATCGGCAAGGAATTATGTTAGTAAAGCCTTCTTACTTGTCCCACAAATCCCTGATCTCTATGGGGTTTGAAATGTATTTTGGAGTTTATGGGTATGTTTCCTGGTAGAGGTTGAGCTCTATTTACAATGAGATATATTTCTGAAGATCAAGGTATAAAGCAAATATCTGGTAAGTACCCAGTATTTCCCTACTCATTGTCAAAGAACTGTTTCCCTACAAGAAATAAAAAAAAAAAAAAAATCCAATGTGCAGTGAGATTTGCTTTGAAGACTCCAAGCATGCCCTCAAGAAGCGTTCTATCCATCACTGTGTCATTACATTTGGTTCTCCATAGAGCCTGAACTCAAGGGTAGTCAGTATACTAAACGAGATATCACACTGTGAATCAGGTACACAGAGATCCGATCTCAGCTTACCATTTTTTTCCCCCTTTTTTTAACTGCATGACTTTAATTAACTTCTCAGCTCCCTCATCTTAAACATGAGGATAGTAACACCTACTCAGCAGCATTGCTGTGAGGATTAAATGAGATAAAATATGTAAAACACTTAGCTTGGTGTTTGGTACTTGAGAAATAATAGCTGCTTTCCCTTGTCCTTACTTTATTGAATGGTTGACTCCACACTTGGCCATTATTTCAGGTACTGAAGTTTGGAGAAATCATATAGACCCAATTTCCAGATGATTCAGGTAATATCTGCAGTATCTGATCCACATGTACAATAGAGCCCTTCAAACAGAATTCACTCCACTCCGGTTTGTAGACACTACTGAGTGATAATATTCCAAGGGCCACTGGCATGACTGAAGCCAAGAAACTCTACAGACACATGTGGTGTTTCCCAAGATAACATGGGTGTTCCATGGCTACTTCTATGACAGTGTTTCCAAAAACATTTGTTCAAAACTGAGCAGCAGATACATAAACCACATCCTTGTCCCCACTTCAACAGGCCAACCTAAACCTGTGGAAGGAAATAGGTTCAATGTGCAGCTCCCCATTTTAGAAGTAGCTTGGTTCTCCCCCCCCTTTTATTGCTACAAACGTTTTTTTAGAAGATGTATTATTTATTTGAGAGAGAGAACGCGCAAGAGCGAGAGCACAGGCGAGGTGAGGGGCAGAGGGAGAAGCAGACTCCCCGCTGAGCAGGGAGCCTGATGTGAGGCTCAATCCCAGGACTCTGGGATCATGACCTGAGCCGATGCTTAACCAACTGAGCCACCCAGGCGTCCCACTACAAAAAATTTTAATTTACTTTACTTTCTAAGTTTACTTTAAAGAATAACTCCCAAGTCACAAATGCTACAGTCCTAGAAGGCTTGGTAACTAAACCCGTCACCCTTCAACCTCTGCTCCCTTTTCCTACTCCTCGGAGACAGACTCTTTCACATCTTCTCACTGATTAATTGGGCATTTAGCTCTAAATCTTTACACCAAAAATTATGATTTTTTTTTTTTTTAATTTAGGGATCCTATATGAACTGCCTTCTATGGAAGATAGGACTTTCTCTTGCTCCTGCCATATGCCAATTCCCCAACTGCTGACATGGATAGATAGAATTTGCTTCTCTTCGTGTTGAATGTTTGCATTATGATAAACACACAGGTGATGTCAATAGCTGAGCCATGTCGTATATTGGGATCACTATTCCTTTTTTGCAAACTTTTTTTCTTGCTGCTTTTCCCCTCTATTTAGACTCTTCTCCAGACTGCTTTCACTGTCCCCCTCCCCCATTTGTTCTGGCCACTGTTTTTCTAATTGAGGCCATCCTCCGAATTCACTCCTATTTCAAAGTGAGGCACTGGAATGGCTGAGGGAGGAGAGAGGTAGGGCTTGCTGACTCTGGGCTTCGGTATGGAAGATCTGTCTGTGGCATTCATGTGAGAACTGGGATGTCTGTCACTTTAAATTTTTTCTCTTCAGATAATCAGATTACCCAGAGAATTCTCTAGTCTCCTGCTGGAAGTAGGCACACTCTTCCTTGCATAACACTCAGGTAGGCCTCCTTTGCCTTATAGAAGTGCCTCCTCAACTGAGGTGGGTATTCCTAAGACCAAAAGCTCTGTTTATTCTTTCCAGAGAAGAAACCTTCACCCCTGTTGGACATAAGAGAGAAGTTAGTTTTTCTACAGTAATTTAGGTTATAAAATATCCTGGACATTTAAATATGTTTATCATTTTTTTTGTATGTAATGGCATTTGAATGAAAAATTATAAAAATTATATAAATTTTAATTATAAAAGTAGTTCTATTTTCTTGTCATAGTCAAAAGCCTGTCTATACCCATCTAGATTAAAACTCTCTTGAAATATCTTTTTTTTTCAGTTTTATTTATTTTGTGTGTAATTTTTTTAAAACTTGAGGTATAATTGACATACAGCATTATATTAGTTTCAGATATACAACAGAATGTTTCTTCTGTATTTGTATATATTGCAAAATGATCACCACAATAAGCCTAGTTAACATCTGTCACCACACATGGTCACAGAATTTTTTTTCCTTGTGATGAGAACTTTTAAGATCTATTTATTTAAGATCTATGCAGCTTTCAAATATGCAACATAGTATTATTAAGTATAGTCACCATGCTATACATTATATCCTCATGACTTATTTTATAACTGGAAGTTTGTACCTTTTGACTTCCTATACCCATTTTAACCACTTCTTACCCCACACCTCTGGCAACCACCAATCTGTTCTGTGCATCTATGAGCTCAGTGTTTTGTTTTTAGATTCTACATATAAGTGAGTTCATACAGTATCTGTTCTTCCCTGCTTGATTTATTTCACTTCACATAATGCCTTTAAGATCCATCCATATTGTTCCAAATGGCAAGATTTAATTTTTATATTAAATAATATAAAAATAATATTCCATATTAACATGTGGAATAATATTACATATGTATATATGTTATATTTTTTAAAGTTTTCTTTATCCATTCATCCAGAGGATCCTTAGGATACTTAGGATTTCCATATCTTAACTATTGTAAATAATGCTGCAATGAACACAGGGTGCATATATTTTTTTGAGTTAGTGTTTTCATTTTCTTTGCATAAATATCCAGATGTGGAATTACTGTATCATACAGTAATTCTATTTTTAATTTTTTGAGGAAACTCCATACTGTTTTCCGTAGTGGCTGCACCAATTTACCTTCCTATCAATAGTATACAAGAGTGTCCTTTTCTCTACATCCTTGCCAACACTTGTTATTTCCTGTCTTTTTGATAATAGTCATTCTAATAGGTATTATGGTTTTGATTTGCATGTCTCTGATGGTTAATGATGTTGAGCATCTTTTCATGTACTTGTTGACCATGTGTATGTCTTCTATGGAAAAATGTCTATTCAGATCCTCTGCCTAGTTTTTGTTTCTTTGTTTGTTTTGCTATTGAGTTGTATGAATTCTTTATATATTTTGGATAATAACCCCTTATGAGAGATAGGATTTCTAAGTATTTTCTCTCATTCGGTAGATTGCCTTTTTATTTTGTTGATGGTTTCCTTTACTACTTTAGTGTGATGTAGTCCCATTTGTTTATTTTCCTTTTGTTGCCTTTGCTTTTGGTGTCAAATCCAAAAAATCATTTCCTAGACTTATATCGGGGCGCTTACTGCTTATGTTTTCTTTTAGGAATTTTATAGTTTCAGGTCTTACATTTAGGTTTTTAATCCATTTTGGGTTAATTTGTGTGTGTGGTGTGAGATAGGGATCCATTCTTTTGCTTGTGACTGTCCAATTTTTCCAACACCATTTATTGAAGAGACTGTCCTTTTCCCATTGTACATTCTTGCCTCCTTTACTGTAAATTAACTATATATGTATGGGTTTATTTCTGGGCTCTCTCTTCTATTCTGTTGACCTGTATGTCTGTTTTTATGCCAATACCTTACTGTTTTGTTTATTATAGCTTTGTTAACACAGCTTAAAGTCCGGAAGCATAATGCCTCCAGCTTTGTTTTTCTTTCTCAAAATTGCTTTGTCTACTTAGGGTCTTTTTGGTTCCATACAAGTATTAGGATTGTGTGTTCTATTTCTGTGAAGAATGCCATTGAAATTTTGGTAGGGATTGCATGGAATCTGTAGATTGCTTTGGGTGGTATGGATATTTTAATAATATGAATTCTTCTAATCCATGATCATGAAATATCCTTCTGTTTATTTGTGTCTTTTTCAATTTCTTTCATCAATGTCTTCGAGTTTTCAGTGTCCAGGTCTTTCACTTTCTTGGTTAAATTTACTCCTAGGTATTTATTTTTTGATGCAATTATAAATGAGATTAGTTTCTTAATTTCTCTCTCTGAGAGTTCATTATTAGTACATTGAAATGTAACAGATTTCTGTATATTGATTTTGTATTCTGCAAGTTTACTGAATTCACTTATTAGTTCTAACAGTTTTTTCTTTTTTTTTTTTTTTAAGATTTTATTTATTTATTTGACAGAGAGACACAGCGAGAGAGGGAACACAAGCAGGGGAGTGGGAGAGGGAGAAGCAGGCTTCCTGCTGAGCAGAGAGCCCGATGTGGGGCTCGATCCCAGGACCCTGGGATCATGACGGGAGCCGAAGGCAGATGCTTAATGACTGAGCCACCCAGGTGCCCTCTAACAGTTTTTTCATGGAGTCTTTAGAATTTTTTTTAATATAATACCATGTCATCTGCAAATAGTGGCAATTTTACTTCTTCCTTTCCAATTTGGATGTCTTTTATTTCTTTTTACTTTTTGCTTTCTTTCTTTTCTTTTCTTTCTTTTTCTTTTTTTGTCTAATTGCTCTGTCTAGGACTTCTAATATGATGTTGAATAAAAATGGTGAGAGTGGGCATCCTCTTCATGTTCCTGGTCTTAGAGGAAAAGCTTTTAGCTTTTCACCATTGAGTATGATGTTAGTTTGTCGTGTATGGTCTTTATTATGTTGAGGCACATTCCCCCTATACCTGCTTTGTTGAGAGTTTTTATCATAAATAGATACTAAATTTTGTCAAATGCTTTTTTGGCCTCTATCAAGATGGTCATATGATTTTTACCCTTCAGTACCACATTGATTTACAGATGTTGAACTATTTTGTATTCCTGGAATAAATCTCATCTGATCATGGTGTATGATCCTTTTTTTTTTTTTTTAAGATTTTATTTATTTATTTGACAGAGAGAGACACAGCGAGAAAGGGAACAGAAGCAGGGGTAGTGGGAGAGGGAGAAGCAGGCTTCCCATGGAGCAGGGAGCCCGATGTGGGGCTCGATCCCAGTACCCTGGGATCATGACCTGAGCTGAAGGCAGACGCTTAACGACTGAGCCACCCAGGCGCCCTGTGTATGATCCTTTTAATGTATTGTTGAATTTGGTTTGGTTATATTGTCTTAAAGGGATATTGGCTTGTAATTTTCTTTTCTTTTGGTATCCTTGTCTGGTTTTAGTATCAGGCTAATGTTGGCCTTGTAAAATGAGCTTGGAAGTATTCCCTTTTCTTCATTTTTAGAAGAGTTTATGAATGATTGGTATTAATTCTTAGTTAAATATGTTTATCTTATTCAAATTATGTTTTCAACATTTTTCTTTTCTTTTTCTTTTCTATAATTCTGTAAAATTAGGAAGAAAACATCTTGGTTTCCTGTTGGAGCTAAAAGAACCAAAACACAGTAAGATTGTAGATTATACAATATGTGTTAGTAAAAGAGAAGAGAAGCTAATGTTCTTGGCTTATTTATTTGCTTGTTGGCTCTTGCATTATTTTTACCTTAATGACATTGAAATAAGCCTGATATACATTAGGTGAACTTAAGGGATGGTTGGAGTTTATTTTGCCTTGATTTTTCTTTTAAATGTTTTTTCAGTGCTATTGCAAGATAAACAATGTATTTATGATAAGACAAACTATATTTAAAGTAAGGTTTTACACCTTTTATCACGTATTCTTTTTTAAATTGTAATGTTTGAAGCATTTACTTATTTGTAATTCTATTGAAGCATTATGAAGTAGCTTCATCATGAGGTAAGGGTGGTTTATATTTTCAAACATAGAACTATACTGAAATATACACATATTTTTAAAAGACTTGTGGTTTTGAATACTTTAACTCATAATTACTTTCTTGACTGATAAAATCTCCATTCTGTTTTTAAAGTACATCTTTAGTTACTTAAGTATATTCTGAAACCTGCTAAACTTTGTAAATCATGAGTAGGATTGTTTCCCAGTTAAGAATTTCTACCAAAAATAGTTGATACCAGGTTTTAAAAAATGCCTAAAAAAAAGAGAGAGAGAGAATTGTATTAATGTATTCAATCCCTTCTCTATTCTCTCTGTATTCTCCTCCAAACTTACATAAACATAGTAGACAAGCATGAACCCAATTCTTATGTGCTCTCATTCAGCCCACAATAAAGGATAATAACTTATTTTCATCATAATGGCATTGGTATGTATTTTGTTCCTGGAATTGAACTAGAAAATCCAATCTATTTTTTTTAAGATTTTATTTATTTATTTGAGAGAGAGAATGAGATAGAGCATGAGAGGGAGGAGGGTCAGAGGGAGAAGCAGACTCCCTGCTGAGCAGGGAGCCCGATGTGAGACTTGATCCCAGGACTCCAGGATCATGACCTGAGCCGAAGGCAGTCGCTTAACCAACTGAGCCACCCAGGCGCCCAAAAATCCAATCTATTTTTGTTGATGAGTTCTAAGGCCAATAGTTATTTCATTATCATGTCATACAAGTTGTTTGGCCAGTTTTTACTGGGAGAATATACAAAAATGACTGAACAAAGCAAACATAATCAAATAAAAAAATTCAGCTTGTGCTGCCTATAAGGTTTCACTTTGGCATATATGTTTTACAAAAATGTTGATGACTTAGCTGTAAAACTCTTATCTTTCAGTCATAACTTAGTGATAACAAATCTGTGCATTTCATTAGAGAATCAATAACACTGATTGATTACTCTGTGCAGAGCACTTTCTTTTGATACGGTGGTGTCTCTAACCTCAAAAACCTTAGAGTAGAAAGAAATCTAATTATTAATATCACCATAATTGTAAAAGATTTTGGAAGCATAAGAGTAAAGACTTTGCTAGTTTCAGAAGAGACTAAATTCCCCAAGAGATGAGGCTTGAATGCAATTTTTTAATGAAGAGAAGGGAAAGTTGAGAGCAGATGGAGAAAACATTCTGAGAGGGAAACTTGAGCAGAATCCATTTTTGGAAGTGGTTTAGCTACAGATAAGAATTATTCAATGAAAGCTCTTAACAATTGTCCTCAGTAACTGTTGTTGTGGGAATGAGTTAAGGAATGACTTATGTGTCCAACGTACAAGTTGAAGTCTCTGTATGGTTTGATTAATAGGAGTCATGAGATCCAAGCCAGTCATGAAAAGAACTCCTTGGAGAGGTGCAGCTGAAGGAACAGCTAACTGTGGACTTGCTGGGGAAGGTCTGGGAGAGTGAACACCAAGCATCAAGGAGAGAATATGTGTCTAGAAAAATAACTCTTCTCTTCTATTCACAGAATGCTTTTGTACTCTTTTTTTTTTTTTTTTTTAAGATTTTATTTACTTATTTAAGAGAAAGAGCACATGCTGAAGTTGGGGAAGGGGCAGAGGGAGAGAATATCCAAGCAGACTCCTGCTGAATGCAGAGCCTGGCACAGGGCTCAGTCGCACAACCCTGAAATAATGACCTGAGCCAAAACCAAGAGTTGGATGCTTAACCACTGAGTCACCCAGGCACCCCTAGTTTTATACTCTTAACACTTCACTTCTGGACATCAAAGATTTGGGCTTTCCACACCAAGCAATTCTGACACTAACTGCCTGGAGTTAGTGCAGACCCCACAGCATAAGGGCTCAGTCACACAACATTGCCTTTTACTTCAGATACGAACTGCAGTTAGTAGGTCCCCCAGTTTCCCACAACTTCTGTCTGACTTGACTACAATTTAGATTTTCCCACAGCTCCCTCCTTGGATTCAATCATTTGCTAGAACAGCTCACAAACTCAGGGAAATACTTATATTTATGGTTTATTATAAAATAAAGAATATGATAAAGGACACAGAGGAATAGCCAGATGAAGAGGTACATAGGATGAGGTCTGAAGGATCCTGAGTGCAGGAGCGTCTGCCCCTGTGAAGTGGGGATGCATTACCTTCTGGGCATATAGATGTGTTCACCAAATGTGTCCTAGAAGCTCCCTGAATCCTATACTTTTGGGACTTTTTATGGAAGTTTTAGCATATAGGCATAGTTGATGATTAAGTCCGTTTCCAATCTCTTCCCCCTCTGGAGATTGTGGGGGTGGGGGGTTGAAAATTCCCAAGCTTCTAATCATGCATTGGTCTTTCTGGTGACCGGCCTTCATTTAGGAACCCACCTAGAGTCACCTCATTGGAGGAAAACTCCCATCACCTAGGAAAATTCCAAGGGACTTAGGAGCTCTGTCAGACATTCCTATCACTCAAAAAATTCCAAGGGTTCTAAGAGCCCTGTCAGGAACCAGGGTCAAACACCGAATACTAACAGGAACCAGGGGGCAGAGAATAATATATACTTCTTATTATTTCACAGAAGGATTAAGGACATAAATGTAATGCTTGTAAGAAAGCCTTAGTGTGCTATTGTAATATTTTATAACTGTTTTTTAGCAGGTAAGAAAATGAACCAGTTAATATTTTTGATGACAAAAACTAAAGCTTCATCAAAAGAGACTAGACTTGACTTTCATTGGTTTTGAAGTTCACCATTATACATTTTTAAAAAGCGGCACATGGATTATACATAAATGCCACTTCTGGACTAACAGAACCACATCAATCTGATCATTGCTTTCTGAATAATGCATGTTAACTGCATGAGATAAAGTATGCAGTGCTCTGTACTTGTTGGGAGCAAAAAAATAGAAAAATATCTTTATGTGAATCATTAAAACCATTGTTTAGGAGTAGAAAAACAAACCGATACATTATTTTCAGAAGCAGACTAATCCATAAATGGGGGGCTCGAGAAGCAGCCTGGGAAGCGTTTGTTCTACACCTTCAAATTTTCACATTAAGAAAAATATTAACTGTTGAAATGTGACAGAAAATTGTCTATGGTAAATGCAGTCAAATATATAAATGAGAATATGAGCCGCAAGTCAGGGTCAAGTGCAAATTTATCATCAAGACAGGAAATTCACCCACTACGATGAAAACAAAGTAACCTGTGACCTCATCTATTAATTGCTAATATTGAGACAAATCTATTGATTATGATAGCTGTTAACTAAATTAGAATTTGATTTAAAAATATTAGATTGTTAATTTCACGTTTATGCATGCAATGACTCCTTTACCATTGTTTTTCTTTTTACTTCTAAAAAGAGATGGAAAATCTACAAAAAAGATCAGAAACATTTATTCACTTTTGAATCTTTGAGATTTTCACTTCCTTTTAGAAAAATAGAAAACTCACTTAAAGTTCTACGGCAGCCAATGGGAAAACAAACTGAAATGTGAAATCCTCACATTTCTCCTATCAGTGGGCGACTGCCTTTGGCTCAGGTCATGATCCTGGAGTCCCAGGATTGAATCCCGTATAGGGCTCCCTGCTCTGCAGGGAGTCTGCTTCTGCCTCTGACCCACCCTTCATGCTCTTTCTCTCTCTTTCTTATTCTCTCTCAAATAAATAAATAAATAAATAATCTTAAAAAAAAAAAAGGAGCTGGGTTTTATGTCCACACAGCATATGAGAAAGGCAGCATATTAGAAATATGCATGGGACAATGTGTGTATAGGAAACATGAGGAAAGAGTGAGTTTATTTGAGGGTGTGTTTGTTTTCTTCCCAGTTAAGCTCGGTGGTGAAGTGAGGAGGCTATAGGAAGACCAGGCTAGCTCTGTGCCTTCCAGATTCCTGGGGGGGTTGAAGGCACTCCACATTAAATAAATAAACACCTCCAACCTCTAGGAGGGGTGCTGGATGTAGAAGAGAAAAATTGGAGAGATGGTTGATGAGTTCGGGGAACAAGATGACAGACAAAGATGGAGAAAAATGCTGACTTGTTTATTTGACCTTCAACCCCTCAGGGGCAAACATTAACCTCCTGCTTTTTTTGTCTGCTCACACAGGGGCAAAGGGAAGCCTTGTGTGTGAGGCCCTGGTGTAGTATACCACAGAGCCCTCCTGGGACAGGAAGCAGGGGACAGGTGTCTCCTTAGCGGCTGCAGTCACCTGAGAAAACCTCCAAGGCAGGGGAAGACAATTATGGCTGAAGGGGCTTCCCACTGAAGTGGGTGAGACTTCCAGACAACATCCAGAGCTCTGAGATAAGAGGCTTTTTCAAATATCTTCCACATCAGTAGTGGAAGAGATTTCCCCAAAACAGTAGATGCGTTCACCATCCATGTTGTAGGTTTGTGAAATCAAAATAAAAATAGCTGAAACCAAAAAATGTGGTTAAAGAAGTTTGTATCATCAAGTCACAAAATTCTCGAAATTTAGAGACTAAAATTTGTGATGGTACAGGGGGAAGTTGAGAGGGGGAAGTTGAAATCAGTTTATCAGATGCAACTGAACGAGAGCAGACCAGACGACCGTGCTTTTTGCTTGACACACCCAGACCCTATATGATTTAACTCTTGCTTGCCTTGCCGGCCTATAGCTCACCAGTCCTTGGATTCTGAAACTATAGGCCTGCAAGAATGCGCACAGTTTTCAGTTGCATGTGACTCCCTCTCCTTGGAAAGTCCTCCCCGTACCTTTTATCTTACTAATGGCTCCTCAATTTTTATGCCCCAGTTTGAAAATCATCTCCTCGGGGCGCCTGGGTGGCTCAGTCATTAAGCGTCTGCCTTCGGCTCAGGTCATGGTCCCGGGGTCCTGGGATCGAGTCCCGCATCGGGCTCCCTGCTCCGCGGGAAGCCTGCTTCTCCCTCTGCCATTCCCCCTGCTTGTGTTCCCTCTCTCGCTGTGTCTCTCTCTGTCAAATAAATAAATAAAATCTTTAAAAAAAAAAAAGAAAATCATCTCCTCCAGGAAGCCCTAGGCAGTGATGCTAAGATTTTATTCCCTTTAAATCATCTATTTCCTTTTTAATCTCCCCAACTAGACTGTAAGTTTTATTCATCCACTCATCCATCCATTGGCTAAGGATTTAACTTTCTATGCCTGCCGTCAGAGACCCTGGTGGACAACAGCAAACCAGATGGCAGGGGTCCTTGCTCTCACACTCTCCCAGTAAGGGACAGTCCCAGAATCTGATTTTCTCAGCACCTCTGCATAATCTTTCCGGATTCACTGAGTTGCCAGATGTATCATGGAGAGATTCAAAATTCTGGGTCTGGGGACTAATCGCTTTGGTGATACAAAAAGCTACATCTAATACTTGTCAGACATCGTTCAAGGTATCAATTAGGGATGTGTTTGGCTGCATAAAACTGAAGACCCGATGTACAAATAAGGGTATAGTGCTTTTCACATACCAAGAGGTGCGTAGCTAGGCAGACTATCGTCTCCACAACGCCATCGGGGACTCAGGCTCTGCTTGTAGGTACTCCTAACGTGTGGCTTTTATTTTTAAGATCCTTGCCTCCTAGTGGCGCTGCCCCACCTTTAGTGTCCTACTGCATTCCAGGCAGAGGAAGAAGAGGGCAAAGGGCAAAGAGGCAGGCTTAATGAGTTGACCTCCTTTCAGGAGATTTCCCTAAAGTCACACTCACCAAGTTCCACTTAGGTCTTATTGGACATAAAGTATGTCATTAAGATCAAAGCAGAGCTATAAGGCAGTCTGAAAAAAAAAAGTATTGTGAACCGGTCATACATTGTTCCCATGAGCAAAATTGAGGTCTATTTGTAAAAGAAGAGAAAATGCATATT
>NW_023270807.1:83353463-83387094 GCF_011800145.1 Mirounga leonina | reverse complement strand
ATTGGATAGACAACCAGCAATGTCTACCATTTAGAGAAATCACTCTCGTAAGTCATTTTATTCATTCGTTGGTACGTATTACACAGTCAATTCCTAACTCTGGATTGACTGAATATCTAAAAATGTTCACTTCTATATTTATCATTTGTAACACAACTTGTATTTACTCATAGTGAAATTATAAAATGTGTTTTGAGTGCTCATTTATTCCCAATGTGTTCCGAACAATACAGAACAAACATATCAGGATTATATGGCACAGAGGTAAATTTGGTAAGTACTGGAGGATTTTTAACTCTCCTGACAGTTGCAGGAAGGCTTATCCTGTTTGGTGCAAAGCCAAATGTCTGATAACAACTGACAGTCTCAAGAGATAAAGGAAACAATGAATGAAATTAACATTGTGGACTTAATTCTTACCCAAAAGAAAGAATTAGACATGAGGTATAGTGTGAAGAGCCTAGGTTTAAATTCCGGGCTTTTATGCTAATTGGCAATTTGACCTTGGGCAATTTATTCAATCTCCCCAAATCTCAATTTTGTCACCTATAGAATTGGGATAGTGCAAACTACTTCATGGGGTTCTTGGAACAATTCTGTAAGACAATGTATTTCTTAAAGCCTAATACAGCCTAACAAAGTTAGAGTTTACTTTTTTACTATAAAAGACATATTTGTATTTTCAAGTGGAAACAATTGAAATATTTAGGGAGAAATCACCCTTTTGGTATTAATAAACCTTAAGAAAGGGAATTCTAGGTATTGACAGGCTTCAAAAAAATACAAATTTGTTTTTTGAGCATAAAAAACTATGGCATTTCTGTTTTGTCTTCTTTCTTTTTTGTGTTTGTTTGTTTGTTTGTTTTGAGTAAGCTCCATGGAGCCCAGTGTGGGGCCTGAACTCACGACCCTGTGATCAAGATCTGAGCTGAAACCAAGAGTCGGACACTCAACCGACTGAGCCACCCAGGTGCCCCCCAAATTATGGCATTTCTGATACAGACTTCAAAATTTTCCAAGACAAAATAGATATGAATTCACAGCCAGAGATTTTTAAAAGGAAAACAATTTAAGGAGATTGGTAGGCAATAATAAATGACATTTGGACCATACCATTACTATGATGAGAAAGAAACCAATAGCATGCAGAGAGCATCCCAATCAACAGCCATAGCTTTTTAAAACCGCACACAGAGGGTGGTGGAAGAAGGGCCCATAAGTAAAGATGCTGTGCAGCTCTGGAATAGCCAGACTGTCCAGCCAGATCAGAGCCTCTGGCAAGTTCTTTGCACCTCTCTTGAGGCTATATTTCAGGAGGCTATTTCATAAATCAGAACAAGTCAGGAGGCGATTCAGGTAAGTCAGGAATTTGGAATACTTGTATACTAAATGGTTAATGAAGGTGATAGCATTTGATCTGAAAAAAAAAGAAAAAGACATCCCTAGAGACCCAATGTGTGTCCCCAAAGACTCAGAGGCTGTCATGTGGTCCAGCCCTCAGACTAGGGGTAGCAAGACGGTGATCTAACAGAAGTATGGTGTTTGGCCAATTCAGTATTGGCCCAAGTAAATTTTGTGAATGTTTTGAAGTAGCAGTCCACTCTTAAAGTAAGGTTTTTAGCTAAAAATCCTAGTTTTGGACTTCTCTGGAAGAATTAGAAATTCTGTCTCTCTTTATAGCAGCCAACAGATGGAGATGAGGAGAGACTGCCCCTTGTACAGGCATGGGTCCTCCATCGCACCAATCTCTATGATCCTCAATGTCTCTTACAAACTGAGATGTATTCATAGCACTCTTTCGCCATCTTTGGCCAGACTTCTTCTAATAGGACAATTATGGGTTTTTGTTGTTTTTGTTGTTGTAAGCATATCTTTATCAGATTTTTTTCTTTCTTTTTTTTTAAAGATTTTATTTATTTATTTGAGAGAGAGAGAATGAGAGACAGAGAGCACGAGAGGGAAGAGGGCAGAGGGAGAAGCAGACCCCCTGCTGAGCAGGGAGCCTGATGTGGGACTCGATCCCGGGACTCCAGGATCATGACCTGAGCCGAAGGCAGTCGCTTAACCAACTGAGCCACCCAGGCGCCCCAGATTTTTTTCTTATTCTCAAAAAGCATCACTTATTGGCATTCAAGGTTGTGGCCTATGGTTTAGATTTAATCTGTACTGTGTTGGCTGGAGAACTAGAATATATGAGATTTTAGCTCAATTAAAGAGCTTCCTCACAGTGTTGTTTCTTAAGAGGAGTGAACAGTGTTTTCACCATGTGGCCATTGGTGGTGAGTTCTCAGTAACTATGAATATTTATAAGAGGCTGAATGCTACAATTGGAAACAACCTAGATGTTCATCTATGGATGAATAAAGAAAAAAATATATACATACGATAGAATATTATTTGTCCTTTAAAAAATAAGTAAATCTTGCCACATGGAACAACACAGATAAACCTTGAGGACCTTATGCTAAGTGAAATAAGGCAGCCTTCGAAAGACAAATACTACACCATTCCACTTATATGAGGGACCTAAAATAGTCCTACTCGTGGAAGCAGAGATTAGAATGGTGGTTGCCAGGGGCTACGGGGAGGGAGAAATGGAGAGTTGCCACTGAACAGGTACAAAGTTGCAGTTATGCAAGATGAATAAGTTCTGGAGATCTGCTGTATAATATCGTACCTATAGTTAACAATAGTGTGTGGGACCCATAAACAATTGTTAAGAGGGTAGATCTCGTGTTAAGTGTCCTTACCACAATTAACAAAACAAAGGAAAAAAAGAAAAGGCTGAATGCGGTCAGTGACGTTGTATGAGCAAGTCTTGCATGTCATAGGACAGTTCACCATCGCTGTGCTACAGCTCGAAGGTGGAACCGTGATGCCCACACAGCTGTGTCACTACTTACTGGCCAAAGGAGAAAGAAAAATCACGTTTTAAGAAAACTTAACTGAGGTTGAATCCCGTACTTAGAATGTTGGGTTGAACTGGTGGGAAGATGGAGGATAGTGGTGGTGTAGAGTAAGGTGCAGCCTGCTGCAAATTCAAGATGAGAGGCAAAGTGGGGCGCCTGGGTGGTGCAGCCATCTAGTTTCGGCTCAGGTCATGATTTCAAGGTTGTGAGATCAAGCCCTGCATCAGGCTCCACGCTCAGTGCGGAGTCGGGTTGGTTTTCTCTCACCCTCTGCTCCTCCCTCTTGTGCTCTCTCTAAAAATAAATAAACAAATCTTTAAAAGAAAAGATAAGAGGCAAAAAAAGAAAGAAAGAAAGAAAAAAATAAGATGACATATTGCCAGGAAAATAATAGAACTTTGCTTTGTGGGTCTCTAAGAAGGTGTGGGTATTGTCAGAACAGTAAATGGTTCTACTCAGACAATGCTGATGGGCAACCACGCATGATAACCAGGGATGCTGGGAGAGAGTCTATGAAGCTCTGTTATGTGAGACAGTGATTGCATTGCAATTATTGCTAATTTGTTTTGTACTCCTATCAGTCCTTTAATCTCTTTAAGCTTGCTGTCAAAATGTTCAGAACCCATAAGTGTACTGAAAACACAAAACAGTTGAAGCCTGGACTAGAAGACTGAACGGAATGGCCTTGGCTTTGGTCCAACTCTGAGCTAGTGATACAGTGTTCTTATAGATGCTAAATAGCAAAGCTCTACTGTGAACTCATCTCCTATTTTAAAGATGATAAGAATGTAGATAAACAAAGGCCCATCCATCTTTGATGGATTCAAAGATATGAGACTTGATTGATGCATTCTTTTTTTCACATTCAATGCCACATACATTTTGGTCAGAGCAAAATAGGACTGCAGTTTACTTATGTCTATGTCACCACACACTATTTATGGATTTGATTAAGGAAATAAAAGACTTTCTGCCAGTTTATGCACCATGAACTATACTATTGATCCCCAAACAGGTCTTATTTTGTGAGGTGGCCCTTTAATACCCAATAACCTATGGTATCCCTCTAAATTTAAATCAGCAGTGATTAAGAGCTGAAGCTTAAGGGGAAACTTGCAAATAAATGTAAATAAACTAATGTGCAAAATTCAAATTTGAAAGTCAATGGCAATAACGATTTAATCTCACCAGAACAGCACTCAAATTGCCCTTCTTGTCCTTGAGATGTTTAATTTAAAGGGGCTTTTTTTGGTAGTGGTAGAGCATTTTGAACCACTTTGTTGTGGATTTATGAGACTATTTCTTCCCTGGGGCGAGTTGTTCTTCCCTTAGGAGACTCTTGCTCATTTATGCACTAAGGAAAGGGTATAATAGTTTGTGGTGACAGATTAGACAACTATTTTCTTTCTTTCTTTCTTTCTTTCTTTCTTTCTTTCTTTCTTTCTTTCTTTCTTTCTTTCTTTCTTTCTTTCTTTTTTTTTTTTTTAGATTTGTATTTATTTGAGAGAGAGCGTGCAAGTGAGAGAGCACAAGCCAGGGCAGGGAGGGCAGAGGGAGAGGGAGAAGAAGACTCCCCACTGAGCAGGGAGCCCAACTCTGGGCTCGATACTCGGACACCCAGATCATGACCAGAGCCGAAGGCAGACGCTTAACTGACTGAGCCACCCAGGCGCTCCAACTTCTCTCTGGATTTTTATCTTAAGGTTTTTATTTTTCATTTTCAAAGATTTAATTATCATGTGTCTTAGTTTGAATTTCTTTCTTCCTTTCCTTTTTTCTTTCTTTCTTTCCTTCTTTCTTTCTTTCTTTCTTCCTTCCTTTCTTTCTTTCTCTCTCTCTCTCTTTCTTTCTTTCTTTCTCTCTCTCTCTGTCTTTCTTTCTTTCTTTCTTTCTTTCTTTCTTTCTTTCTTTCTTTCTTTCTTTCTTTCTTTCTTTCTTTCTTTCTTTTTCTTTCTTCTTTCTTTCTGTCTTTCTTTGAAAGAGAGAGAGAGTGAGCACGTGTGAGTGGGGTGGGAGGGGTAGAGGGAAAGAGAGAATCCCAAGCAGGCTTCATGCCCAGCATGGAGCCAGATGTGGGGCTGGATCTCAAGACCCTGAGATCATGACCTGAGCTGAAATTAAGAGTTGGAGGCTTAACTGACTGAGCCACGCAAGCTCCCCCCCGGCTTGATATGAATTTCTTTGTGTTTATCCTGTTTGGGTTTCACTTAGCTTCTTGAATGTATAGGTTTGTATCTTTTACCATATTTGAAGTTTTCAACCATTGTTTTTTCACATGTTCTTTCTACGCTACTCCCTCTCTTTCTCCAGTACTCTGATGATATGACTATTAGATCTTTGTTATTATCCCATTGGTCCCTAAAACTCTATTTTTTCTTTTTCCTTTCTTTTTTTTTAAGTCTCTTTCCTCTCTTTATCAGATTGGGTTAATTCTATTGTTCTGCTCTCAAGTTCACTGATTCTAACCTCTGACATCTCCATTCTACTATTGAACCCATCAAGCAAATGTTTTCTTTTAAATTTCTGTTACTCTATTTTTCAGTTCTATAATTTCCATTTGATTCTCTTTTATAACTTCTATTTCTTTGCTGATAATTTTTTTCTCATTTATTTCAAGAGAATTTGTAATTGACTGCTGAAACATTTTTATGATGGTTGTATTAAAATCCTTATCAGAGAATTCCAGCATTTGATCTATGTAGGTGTTATATTAGTTGATTGCTTTTTCTCACTCAAATTGTGATTTTCTTGGTTCTTGATATGACAGGCAATTCTCTATTTTCCCTTAGGCATATTGTCTGTTTAGTTAGGAGATTCTGGGTCCCTTAGGTTCAGCATGCAGGGTTTAGCCTACTTTTTCCAATGGCAGTTTAATTTTTAGCACCTTTGTGGTGTTATTTTGATTTGTTTGGTGTACCAGATGCCACTGGGGCTCTCACAGGTCTTGGCTGGTATTGTCTAAGGGGTGGAAGGGGTTTCCTCAGCCTGGGCCACCAGAGGTCTCTCAGTGGGAGAAGGGCATGGTAGGATCCTCCTGCTGATACTCCCTGCCTGCCCTGGTGTCCCCGAAGGGTGGGGGCAGGGAGAGTCTCAGACCTGATGCGACAAAGAGACTTCCTGGGCCAAGCTGGAAGCCTGTTGCTTCTGCTGGGCCCCTCATCTGCCTGCCCTGGTGTCTTGGGGCCAGGAGAGTCTCAGGCCCACAGAAACGAAAAGGTTTTCCATACCGGGCTGCTTGCTGTGACTGGGTCCCATTATCTGGTCCCACACAGCTGCCCAGATCAACATACCATTTGAAAATTACATTTAATTGTGATATGTAGGCGAAGTCAGTTTAATTATGGTTGGGAATATTTCCAGGGTGTGTTTGTGATGCTGATTTGTGAAGCTGTGTTTCCTAGAACTCAGCCCCCACCAGCTTTTCATGGGCATAATCTAATGTTGCTTTTTAAGACATTAGCTGTCTTTTTATCTGAGGGAACGATGGTATCCAAAGAGTGTTGTGCCAAGCTGGAGAAGGGCCTGGAGGTGGATCATAGGGTTTTACCTTGGTCATTGGTTTTATAACATAATTGGATCTGGCAGATAATAGGTATACTTACCAGCTTTGATAACACATTTGTAATTATGATTAATTTCTCCTACTTCATGGGACTGGGACCAACTTCCTCACCTTTTTGCTCTCTCCGAATTAAAAGAAAATTCAACTTTTGTACATCCAGACAATAAAATATTATTCAGTGCCAAAAATAAAGGGGCTATCAAGCCACAAAAAGACATGGAAGAAACAAATGCATAATACTGAGTAAAAGAAGTCCATCTGAAAAGGCTACATACCGTCTGATTCCAACTATATGACATTCTAGAAAAAAAAAACTATTAAAAAAAAAATCAGTGGTTGGCAGGGGTTGGGGACAGAGAGAGGGATGAGTGGGTGGAGCACAGAGAATTTTTAGGGCAATGATACTGTAATGGTGGACACATGTCATTATACATTTGTCCAAACCCTTAGAATACACAACATGAAGAGTGAATCCTAATGTAAATCATGCACATTGGGTGATCATAATGTGTCAGTGTTGCTTCATTGACTGTAACAAATGTAACACTCTGGTGAGGGATGTTGATGTTAGAAGAGGCTATATGTGGGGAGAGGGTATGTGGAACTCTTGTACTTTCAACTTAGTTTTGCTATGAATCTAAAACTGCTCTAAAAAATAAAGGCTATTGGGACGCCTGGGTGGCTCAGTTGGTTAAGTGTCTGCCTTCGGCTCAGGTCACGATCCCAGGGTCCTGGGATCAAGTCCCGCATCAGGCTCCTTGCTTAGTGGAGAGTCTGCTTCTCCCTCTTCCTGCTGCTCCCCCTGTTTGTACTCTCTCTCTCTCTCTGACAAATAAATAAATAAAATCTTTGAAGAAAAATAAAGGCTATTAATGGTTTCTTCTCTTCCTCCTTTTTGTCTTAGTAGATAAGGTGCCTATTCTTTTGCCCTATTTCTCATCAATTCTCAAGCCATAACTTATGACAAAGGCTGATGCATCATTCAAATCCATTGAGTGCCACTCACATAGACGAAAATGTGAGCGGTGCCCCCCTCCCCCGCCAGGAGTCAGGCATCCTACAATCAGTCATCCTAAACCCCCAAAGCTCTATGCTCTCTCCCTCCTCGTGATGCTTGAAGTCTCCCAGTAAGCCTTGAACAGCATATTTTCCGTTTCTGAGCCTAAACAATTCCTCCCATCCTTCATTCAAAGCAATGTCAAGGGGCACCTTGCTTCCCAGTCCCTTTCCCCACTTCCCTAACCCTCATCATGGCCAGCTTTCCCTTCTCGAAGTCCTTGTAACGTGCTGTGCTTCTCTTGGGTTGAGCTCTTCCCACTTGAGATGGTAGTGTCTATTTACTCAGCCACCCACCCCATTAGATCGTGAACTCTCCGAAGGGGAGTGTATGTATTTTACTTTTTTATCTCCAGGCCCCTGCTTTTCCTAGCACAGAACAGGGGCTTGTATATGTTTGTTAAATAAGTAAATAACTGAGTTAATAAAGTGGCTGTTACTGAAATATGGTATAACTGGGCATTCATGAGGTGCGCAGGATTTGATTCAGCTTTAAGACTTTTACAGAGTTTATTCCTAGCCCCTGCCTTTAAAATACCTCTATCCATTGGTCTATCCAGGTAAGATTTAGTCCTCTTCGTTCAGTGCAATTAATGTTTATTAGGCTATGGGGCTCAATAGTTGATTTTGTGGGAAGGAGTACAAAACAATCATAAAAATAAAACACTAGGAATTTCAAAGAGCTCACGCATAGTCATTTGACTTGCTTCCTTTGTGCTTACAAGTGTAACCCTAATTTTCCCAACTCCTGCATTTAAGGAAGGAGCCATTCTTTCTGGCTTGGGGCATCAAACAACACCGAGAATTCTTGCAATTCTTCCACATGGCGTAAGAATGGCATTGTATCTAATGTACACCTAAATAGGCTGAAAAAAATAGTCCTAGGGCTGACTGAGTGTATACTAGGTGCAGAAGAGAGGTTTCTGGAAGGGAGGGACTTACACAAAAAAATATTGCAAATAAAATGTTTGGGTGGGTTTTTCTCTCATTATAAGTTATGCAAAAAACCCAAGCAATTGTTAGGGCTTCTCCTAGAGCTCTGCCTCTCTCACTTGAAAAAAAAAAAATTGGTGTGTTTCTGTTTGTTTTAATCACTCATATGCTGGAGTTGAAATGTACCAGGACCTCCTGCTGCCAAAAATTAATTTGCACATGCATCAGGGCATGCACTGAGTCCGTGTCCTGGTTTCAGGAGAAATGTGCCTGTGGTTATTTTGTAAGCTAATGTGAACTTGTATATCAGCACTGGGTCTGTCACTGATTGGAACGCTGGGCTGTGACTCAGAAAAGCCCTGTTTCTATTTTTGCCATTTCCCCTGACTTAATGTGTGACCTCAATCTATTACCCCTCTCTGCCTCAGGGTCTTCACTTATGCTATGCTTTTCTCTTTACAGAGAATAATTAAGGTGGTGAAATCTTACTTGAAAATAAGTGTTTTGCCACAACAAGTCATTTTTTTAAATTGATTCTATAAACTGATTCTTTGTGCGCCACATTAAAAGTGAGATGTCACAAAGGACATGATGATAGAAAATCTGCCAAGTAGTACGTTAAAATAATCCTGCTGGTCACTGTGATCGTTGTTTCTGATGTTATTATTACTCGTAATGCTGAATTCACGGTGCCTTACTACAGAAATGCCATGGTTTGAATTTCTGTCCAATTAGATATGTCATTTACAGAGCAGTGTAATGGGGAGGACGATATTATCTTCATATATGTATATATGTATATTCTCTCTTTCACACACACACACACACACACACACACACACACTCACACAGTGTCCTGGAGAGAGAGAGGAAAGAAAACTCTTTACTAGTGTGCTCAGAGACAATCGTCCAAGGGCAAGGAAAGACTCTTCAGGAGAGAGAGGAATGAGATTTGGCTGTTCCCCCAGAAGTCACACACAAGTGAGCACTCTAATGAGGGGCTTCCTCTCCAAACTTAACTGAGCAACAACATGGAGACGAGGCACTCAGCAACTAGCTTCTGTTTTCTAGGGGACATGGACTAATCACGTGGATCTTTCCCTCCATGTTGTTGGCTTAAAAGTTGTCCCTGACCTTCCATTATGTGTCAGGTCCTATTTTAGGCACTGAAGAAACAACATAAATAAGCTTTTCTTGAGAATGTAATATTAATCCATGTTTAAAAATAATACCTCGTCCATAGAATTCCAAGTTTGAGCCTTGATTCAGGAAATGGATTTGTATTTATCTCTTTACTAGTTTCTGTCACCAGTGTTCTTTGGGCATATGACACAGAGCCTCACACACCAGCCTGCCCCACACATCCTTCGATGGACATTGCATTCCTCTCTCTGACCGAAGGTATGCTAGGTGATGACAGGCAGCTAGTTAGAAAACATAAAATGTCAAAATCTGAAAGGACTTAAGCATCGGCTTGATTCAACGAGGTTTTTTTGAGCCCCGACATTTTTCCGCAGAGGGACAAACTGGTGAGCTGACTTAATAAGGTCACATAGCTAGTCTCATGAATAGAACCTATGTATCTTGAGTCCTAATTCAAAGTTGGTTGCTCTTTACTGTATCAGTGTATTAAGGAAGCTCCTTTCTCTTCCAGGGCTGTGCTTTTTGTGTATTCTAGAAAGGTTGAAATGCGATTAAAAACTATAACTTAGTGGTTGAGAATAGGGGTCAGGAATCAGGCTGACTGAGTTCAGATTCTGATAATGTATCTTAATATGCAAACTTGGGAAAGTTATTGATTGATATAGCCTCTCTGTTTCTTCATCTCTGTGTAAGTGGATAGAACAATAAGAATCAGCTCATAGGGGTTTTTTTTGTGTGTGTGGGGGGATAAAAATGAAATAATCCATATAATATAGTTAGTATAGTCTGTGGCACTATTTAAACAGGTAATAAATGAAAGCAAGGTGTACAGCAGAAAATAAGTATTTTTTCTCCTGGAGTATTTTTGCATCAGACAGTTAAATTATAGAAATATACCTTATGTTCATATAAGTTAAAACTTGAGCTTTAGATGTTACCTTCAAATTAAGATTCAAAGAGTTGAAAGAAATGACTGAGAAATGTGTGAAAACTTCCTTGAATGTTTGTTTACTTAAAATAGATAGTTGAGGGGCACCTGACTGGCTCAGTTGGTAGAGTGTACCACTCTTGATCTCGGGGTTTTAAGCTCGAGCCCCACATTGGATGTAGAAATTACTTAAAAATAAAATTTAAAAAAATAATAAAACAAAAAAGATAGTTGATTTTTGGAGTCAAACCTGGAGCAAATATTAAATGATATGTAAAGAAACACAATAAATCTAAATTTGAATGAAGAATGAAGAATGGGGAAAGAGGACAAGCTTTCAGCGAGAATTCCATTCATTATTTTTCCTTTTTAAAATCTCTAGGAGCTAAATTCATCTCCCAAGTTTTATAGTTGGCCCTATAATAAATTCGCTGTCCTTCAGAACACAGAAAGGCAGCCAGACATATGAATCCAGACAACTTGCAGAGCATATAAAACACCCCTTCCAGGTTTTGCCTTTCCTCACATTAGTCCCCTGCTGATGGACTCACGACTGTGGAATATAATCCCAAAGCTGCTTCTGGAAGGGAATTTTGCCCCTCACCTCTCTCTCTCTCTCTCTCTTTTTTCTTTAAGATTTTATTTACTTATTTGAGATGAGAGAGAGAATGCACACACGCTTGAGTGGGTGCACAGAGGGGGAAGGAAAAGCAGGCTCCCTGCTGAGCAAGGAGCCCAAGTGTGGCTCGATCCCAGGACCCTGAGATCAGCATCTGAGCCAAAGACAGATGCTTAACCGACTGAGCCACCCAGGCGCCCCTGCCCCTCACCTCTCTGACCATGATCTTACTTCCTCTGCCAGACTCAAGGGACTCAGTCTCTTTTGCCCTCATCCTCTTCACCACTCTGTGGGCTGATGATGTGCACATATTCAAGTCTAAATGGCAGTGGAAGTAATGAAATCTCAAGCCACAGTTCTTCCTTGTTATCATTTTTAGCTCTTTTCACTGTGACCATTATGAACCCTGTACATGACTTCTCAGTATAGAATATGAGTGCACACTGGCCAAGGAAATACACAAGTTAATTATGCCAGTGGTTCTTCTTTCTACTGCATGAATTTTATATATAAGTAAGCACACAGCCATCTGAATTGCTCCCGCCACATTTTCCTCTATTATAATTGTTGAACACTGTAGAAAGTTAAGCTTCATTTAAAAAATTCACTTATTATTCATTTGGAGAACAAAACAGGAACCAATAGGAAAGCACCAGGATTTTATTTAACTGTTTTGCTTTGAAAGAAAATAACTTAGGTAGTCTGTGTAATGCATTTTTTGTAGTGCACTTTTTTTTTTTCCAGGAAATTAAGTATTAAATAATGTATTTGCCCAGTGAGTCGGAGTAAAAGCTGGATGGGGACCTACTATATCTTAGGATGGTGGCACTGGGGGCTCTAACTGGACATTTGTTGTGCCCTTGTCCTTAAGACAGAATCCCATTTGCAATTTTGGCAAGTGCCGGAAGGATTCCAGGCGTGTACTTTTACACACACTCTATCCTCTACCTTTACTTCTAATATCCTATTTCCATTTTTTTCATCCTGATTTCTACATGTATATTTTCCTGTTTTATGTTTCTCAAAAGACTTCTTAAATACTTTTCAGAATGAAGTATGAATGAGTGATAAATGAATGAATAAACTTCTCAATGTGAGTGGTACATTTGTCTTATTCTCACATTTAAGTTTTAAAATTAACCAAAACCCCCCAACATTTTGCTGGTATTACCATAGCTCCTAGGACAATCACTATCAAATTAATTCATGTATTTTTTGATGGCTTGTTTTATACCAGGTTCTGTGTTATGCGTTAATACGGTGGTATGTAAACAGATATGGTTCCTGACCTCATGCAACCTACAGTCTATATAAATAAGGTTTTCTGCTAAATAATTACTACAACATCTGCATCACTATTTTCTCTTCAATATATTTAACTTCATTATATCTTGCAATAACTTCAATATTTTAACATTTGTTTGTTTGCATTTGTGATACATGCAGCTATTTATATTAAACATGTCTAGTCTGATAAAGAATACAGCATGCCACAATATCTTCCAGTTTTATGTTGAAGGTTGTTAGGATTGTCAATATAAGAATTATTGATTAGGGGGCAGCTGGGTGTCTCAGTTAGTTGAGCATCCGACTCTTGATTTCAGCTCAGGTCATGATCTCAGGGTCATGACTTCGAGGCCAAGCATTGGGCTCCATGCAGAGCATGGAACCTGCTTGGGTTTCTCCCACTCCCTCTGCCCCTCCCCACTCCCCGCTTGCACACTCTCTCTCTCTCAAAAAAAAAATTATTGATTAGAATTCTACCTCATATAACTCTCTAATAGATTTTAGTCTCTGTTACTGTAATGGTTTATAGGAAAAAACTATTTTCTTTTGCTCATTATAAAAGGAGTTTCCTCAGAGAGTTATTGACAATCTCTACTACCTTATAAGTCATAGCTGAATGTTCAGCTGTTAAACTAAATCAAGGAAGTATGTTATTATGTGTACTCATATGTGTATGTATATATTGTATATGTGCCCATGATTAGACATGAAAAATATTCAGCAAGTAATTAAATCCTGATTCTCTTAAGCACATACTTTTTCTTATCTTCCTATTCCTTTCCTCCTCATTAAAGAATTAAGTTATCTACTTGCTTATGGACTAAGTGGGTTGAACAGGCATGACACCTGCCTTCTAGTGTTATTGTTAAAAGCTTTTATTAAGCACATAATTGCACAAGGCATTGGGTAATTGCAGCACCAAAAGAGCTGCATACTCAGAGTTTCCAGATTTTTTGTCCTGTCAGAGATGATTCTTATGCAGCTTAATCTCCATAGGCCTGGAATTAAAATATTGTTTATTTCCTGGAAGATTGATGCAATGTATATCAACTCATGTATTCTTCCACATTTTATAGTCCTGTAGAAGTAACTTTTTTCTTTTTTCCTGGTTCTTTTACTTTTACAGTATCTTTTCTCCTCTCTTCTCTGTCCCTGATTCTGTTGCTCTCATGTAAGAAAGACTTAAGGGGTGTCTGGGTGGCTCAGTCGGTTAATCCGCCAACTCTTGATTTCGGCTCAGGTCATGAACTCAGGGTCGTGAGATCGAGCGGGGAGTCGGGCTCTGCACTGCTGAGTGTGGAGCCTGCATAGGATTCTCTCTCTCTCCTTCTGCCTCTCCCCCTCACTCACACACACTCTCTTTCATAAATAGATAGATAATAAATAAATAAATAAATAAATAAATAAATAAATAAATAATAGCTTAAATATTTTAATAAACATTGTTAGGGAAATTCATAGGATATTAGATTCAGGTTGATTTTTACCTAACTGACCATTTGCTCAAGTCCATTTGAGAATAAAAAAAAAGGCTTCAATAATTATAACTTAAACACATAACGGGCACCACAGCACCGCACAATTCCAGGGGACACTTTTGTCGTCTTGATGACTCATACTTCACAACCAGATGTGTACATGAGCCCCCAGATCTCCATCTCTGGTTCTGATATTCCTCCTACATTTCCAGTCTGTCTGCTGAATGTCCCACCTTCTCAGTATCAACACATCTAAAAATGACATTTTCTTTCACTCCTCTCAACACCATCAACTCCTTGCACTGATTTTTAATTTTTGTTCTTTCAATCCCTAAAAAAAAAAAAAAAATCCAATATCTTGCAAATCCTGCTTCTTGCTTAATATCTAAGTAGTTGTAAAAATGTATTGACTCTTTCATCAAAATGTCATGGGCATCTATCCAGTCCTTTCCTTTGCTGATTCTAGCACCCCTACTTTAAGGTCCTTACTAATTCATGTGTGGGTTATTGCCAGTCCTCTTGCTTAACAGAGCCTTTCTCTGTTTTACTGATCAAAACTCCACTTAAAACTCCCACTAAAACTAGCTGGCTGCCGCAGCTCAAAGAGATTTTTGCTTCTAAGCACTGCAGTGGAATTTATCTGATTATTTTCTAATGTAATCAATGAAGTTGACAGCTCCTTGAGGGGCAGGACTTCTCCTGATGCATTGTGTACCATCTGCACCCCTAGCACTGTGACTATCACTTGCCCAGGATCAGGAAATAAACACATATTCAGACCTCTTTCCGAACTCCAAATGCTTCTCTGCAACTACATTTTACACATCTCTAGCTGAGAACATCAAACGCAATAATCATTGCATCCTCGTCAAATCTCTTTCCCCTTTATTTCCTATTTCTGTGAATTTTTTCACCCTCCACCCAGTTGCTCAAGCCAGAAACCTTGACTCATACTTAAATCTGCTTCTGCCTCAGCTACAACATCCACGCAGTCTCTAGACTCTGCTGAGTGGTCCCAGCATGCCATTACCTCCTTAAGTTTCCCTGACCCATCCTTAGTGCCATTACCTTTGTGTGAACTCTGTGATCCTCACTTGCATTGCTATGGTGGTCCCAACTGCTCCCCCTGTCCTTTAGTCGTTCTTCCTCAAAACCATTCTCTGCAATGCCATTTAGTGATCTGTATATGTTGGGAAATTGACCCTACCACTTTGTTGCTTAAAACTGATCCTGGTTTACCAGTAGCCTTCATGGTGAAGTTCAAACTCTATAGCAGGACATCAAAGACTGGTTTTCTGACCCTTACTGTCTTTCCACTTCTTTCCTCCCCTTACCCTCAAACCCCGAGTAATGATGATTGACTCTCCAAAGACCTTTGCCCCGGGTAATTTGTCAAAGCCAGTCATGATAGTTCTGAATTATCTTTTCTAATGACCATCTAGGAAAGGCTAAATGACCCAGTTGTGGCCAATGGGGTATGAGAGGAAGTTTGCTGATGATATTCTAGAAAATATTTCCTTGTCTAAAGCATAGACCCAAAGGAAAGACAGCTTCTTTCTGCTCCTGGGCATTGCTGTGGCTGGAACTGTTGTCTGGACCTGTGCAGCCATCTTGCTACAAGGACAAGGATGAGACTACAAAAGCGAGGAGGGCAGAGCCATGAGATCTGTGGGAAAGCATTGTTGGAGGCCTGATGCCCTGCTCCTGGGGTATGCCCAATTGATGAGCATCCTTCCAGGTGGGATGATGCATTGCCTTATTGTTTGGGCCGATCCAAGTGTAGGTTTCCTGTTATCTGCAGATGAAGGTGTCATGACAGGGAGTCACTCCAAACATGGCATGCTTTCTCTTCCCTTCTGATCTGTGTACATGCTCCCAACTAAAATGCCTTTTTTCTAGACTTCAGGTCTTAAAAAAGAGTTAGGTCTTTCCCAATCACTCAAAGTATACATGGTAGACACTTGGCTTGCCCAAATCTTAGAACTTATCACTACAGTTAAAATTACTCATCCCTATCCTCCAGCAGTCTTGTTCTGGACATGTCGGTCACAGTCCTTTTATGCCCATGGTGCCTTTTAATTCATTCATTTATACATTTATTGGACAAATATTATTGAGCACTTACCATGTGCCAAGCATTGCTGTAGATACTGGGATATGAGAGTATATAAAACCAATAAATTCCTTGCCATCATGGAGTTTAAATTCTAGTGGAGAAGGCAGCCAATAATCCAGGAAGTAGATATGGTATGTATAAGGTCAAGGAGATAGGGATAGGATGAAGAGTCATAATTTAAATAAAAGTTCTGAGACAAGCCCTGAGGGAAATAATGGAGATAGCGCATGGATGTCTGAAAGAGGAACACGTCAGGGAAAGAGAGGGAAGGGCCCTGAGAGGGAAGAGGGCTTAGCTTTCTAAAGAGCAACAAGTGGCTGGTGTGGCTGGAGCAGAGTGGGGGGGGGCAGGATGAGGAAGTATTCTAGGAATAGATGTGGGATCTTGTAGACATGGATGTTTAGGTTCCATTCAGAATGGACTATTTTCAGCAGAGGAAAGACATGACTTGAGTTGGGTTTCAGATGTGTTGCACCCCCCTTCTGTGTGAGGAGAGGGCTGTAGGGGAGGAGGGTGGAAGCAAGAGACCTTCACTGTGGTCCAGGAGTGAGATGGTGGTGGGTGGACCAGGCCATGGGCTTGGCAGTTTCTAAGGGACATTGCCATGGTCACTTCCTTGCCGAGAAAAGCAGCCCTAGACTCCCGATCAGACAGCTCTCTTCCCACTGCCATGCTGCCCCAGCCCCAGCTACTGGACCAGGTGTTGATGACCCATCCCAGGGCAACCTACCCATAAACTGTTCACTGAGCTATGAAGCAGCCTCAAATGAAAACCACAGTCTAGATATGAATGAATCATATGGTAAGCAGCAGAAAGGCAGAAGAACTGAGAACTACCGAAAAGGAGACAGGAATGGAGTGAGTGGACATATCAATGGCAGAGCATGGGGTAGGATCTGTGCCCTGAGGCTGCTGTGGCAGAGACAAGTTGGCTCCATCTCTAGAGAAGCTGTGGGTGCTGAGTGGACTTTGAGTTCCACTCTATGGGACCCACAGTGGGACTCTTGTTATCAAGAGTCCTGTTTTCCCCTTTTATCCTCTCTTAGTGTAGCCTTACTATCAACCTTTATTAATAGAAAAAATACTTGAGTGAACCTATTCTCCTTGCATCTGAGCACCAGGATTTGGGGTTGCACATAACAACTTCTCAGGGCATGTGGGATGGTTGGCATTTGATCGTGGCCTGAGAACGAGTTTACTCCAGCTCAGATCTCACCATGGATGCCAAGAGCCCATGGTTTGCCCTGGCAACTAAAGTTTTGCCTGGGATTTTAAACATGCCCCAAACATGTCCCCTTTGAAGGCAGTACGCAATGTGACTTGGTTGCTGTTGTGTTTGAGAAATATCAAGGGGCTCAGAAATGTAAAGACAAAGGAGTTGGATGGTTGCCTCTCGAAGTGTTAGGTGCCTTCAAAAATAAAATTTCAAGCTCTGTCCCAGGTTGCTCAACTAATGGCAGATAAAGAAACAAAGCACCATTATGTAACTGTCACAAGATGAATTTTCTGTCTGCATCCATATCCAAGGCTAAGAGCCTCCTGAATATTATGTTCAGAAAATGGTTTTCTGCAATGAAGAAATGAAGCATTCAACACATTCTCTTTCTTGATTATTTGTGAGCTAAGAAATAGTTGTTTCGTTGGTTGTAGGAGTAGAAGCTGAAAAGATGCATAGGGTAGGGTCATGCTCAGATAAGTTTCTGGGTAGGAAGAAACTATCAGAATCAAAGTAATCAGGAAGTAATCAGAATCAAAGAGCCAGAGATGAGATGGTGCTCTATTGGTGAGGAGTGAAGTTATAGTAGAAACAAGACAAACAGAAGTCCCCTCACCGTAGAGGAGCAGTGAACATTTCTTGCTGAGGGACAAAGCAACATTGTGGTCTGTAACCTGTGCTGGATTCTTCCAGTTCCAGACAACATTCCCATCATGTCAAAGCCTGCCTGTTCAGCTAAATGGGTGCCCAGGGTAGTTCAACATGCTCTGATACTGGAGACGCGTATACTTTCTGAATTGCTCTCAAAGCTCCTGGTGAGGTAAATATGAGGCAATTTTAACCATCAATTACAAAGTGATTTCATATCTATTTTTCAACTGATATAAGAATCCTCATGGAGCTGTTAAGAGAGGAAATGTCTTAATTCGGCAGGTTCAGCTAGGTTTCCTTTGAGGAGGTTACATAGCTATTGGGTAGTATGACTTATCCAAGTGCCATATTCTTGCCACCATTTCAAGGAACCACACAGCTTTTCAGTGAGTGGTGGAGACCATTTAGGCTCCAGGCTGAATTGGGGGGTCATTTGTCATATCCTAATTTCAATTAATTGGAACTCAGTTCTCTAGATTTCAAGATCTTAGGTGCCTGGTGATTAATAACAGATATTGTTTGTTTTTGCATTGACTGACAAGTTCCATTAACAGGGTCGGACGTTCATGAGTTTGCCACTGGTGATATACAATAAAGCTCGGGGCTCTTTGGTGCTCTAAATTTCTCTGTGTTAGGGACTGCTTATATTCAATGGCCCTCAACAAATATGATAAGCACTAATATTCAGAAAATGATCTTCTTATATTAGGAGGACAATAAAGCACAACTTCTTTTTAAAAATTTCAAATCTATACACAGAAGAGCAGTAAAAATGACTCAAAACAGGTTTTCAATAAATTGATTTGTATTTATTCAGTGTTCAGTGGCAAATCACCTTCTAACTTTGTTGTCTGTAAGCTACAAGGAGTAACAGAGAAAAGTCCTGTCATATACAACACTCTTTCCCTCCTCACTGGTATGACCATCAACTCAGTAAAGGGATGTCCTATTTCTGAGTTAATTAAATTAGTTTATTGTAGAATTATAGATTTTTCAGTTCTGGCAGAAACCTGAACGATTATTTGGTCCTACCACCTGTTCCCAGTCTATCTATAGAATACCCTAGCAATTTTGCTGTTTGCAGAGAGTAAATTCTTATTTCCTGATGTTGTATTTCTGGAAATCTCTAGGAAGTGTGGCCAAATAAACCAATATTCAAAATAAACCAAAATAACAAATAAACAATACCCCACAATGATGGCAATTGGAAGGCGATGTGTTTGCGATCCCTTTGCCCTGGAAAAGACCTTTGTGGTTGATCAACATGATGTTGCCACATGGACTTAATTATATCCAGACCTCATGACTTCAATAGACATCAAGTCTCTGTTCGGTAGTACCACAAAGTAACACACAAAAAAGAATTGGTGTTTCCAGAGCAGGGATTAAGGATATATTCTTTTTTTTTTTTTTTTTAAGATTTTATTTATTCATTTGAGAGGGAGAGAGACAGAGAAAGCACAAGCGGGGGAGAGGCAGAAGTAGAGGGAGAAGCAGACTCCTGGCTGAGCTGGGAGTCTGACGTGGGGCTCGATCCCAGGACCTGGAGATCATGACCTGAGCAGAAGGCAGATGCTTAACCATCTGAGCCACCCAGGTGTCCCAAGGATATATTCTTTTATCGTCTGGCAAAATCCTCAGTAAATCTAGATAGAGAGATGTGAAGCTGCACTAGCAATTTAACAAGACTGAATGATAGATTCAATAAAAGATTGACATGTTGAGCAATGGGAATCCAGAAAATTCTTCCTGTCAGGATATTCTAATAATCTTCTTTGAAACAGTCTTAATCAATTGCACCATCTCTTCAAACACAGGATTTTAAAGAGACACAGAGATGCTCTCCTAATCTTTCATGTCAGTCGAAGTTTTTATTTTTTTTTAAAGATTTTATTTATTTATTTGACAGAGAGAGACACAGCGAGAGAGGGAACACAAGCAGGGGGAGTGGGAGAGGGAGAAGCAAGTTCCCTGGCTGAGCAGGGAGCCCGATGCGGGGCTCAATCCCAGGACCCTGGGACCATGACCTGAGCTGAAGGCAGCCGCTTAACGACTGACCCACCCAGGTGCCCCAGTTGAAGTTATTAAAGAAAGACAGTGTCAAGGAATCCACACTTTGCATATACCTGCCATGGAGCTGTGATTGTTTCAATAACGGACACAGGAAGAAAGGAAGTTAAGTAGAGCCCACATCTGCCTGACTCGAAAAATCTATATTAAAAACCACAGCACTATACTTTTTCTCAGTTAATGTGAAGTGTATATTTGAAATGTTGTGTCGTCAAATTTCTGGAATAACATGGAAATATTTCCATCAAGTATATTCCTGTGTAAGTAGTCAAAATGTGTTGACAACATGTGAACCTAAAGATTCAGGTGTGACAGATGAGAAATCTAAGATAATGGGGTTATGCTAACAAAGATCATTTCCGTGCACAGGGTTTAACCAATTAAAACTATTTTTACATACACTTTCCATTTGGCCCTCAGGGGCCAAAGGCTCAGAGATATTGAATAATTTATTCAAGTTCACAGAAGTAATCAATGGAGTCAGAGACCCAATGCAATGATTTGCAAATAGCTTTTATATTGGTCAACCTCTACCACCTGTATTTAGATAAGAAAGGCCATTATAAGATCAAACCATATTTGATGCTGCTCTTCCAAGTTACACAATGCTTCTTGGTAACTCAAGACATCAGGTTCAAGTTTAAGAAAAGTCCCCAGTAGGCAAATACTTCTGATTTAAAGATAGGATGCTCTGATTTCGAAATAGTAGGCTGAGTACACACTGAACCCTGACACACCACAACAAATTTTAGAAATGAAAGCTTGGATGTGTACATATTTGTGTATATATGTGTATGTATATTATATATCTTAATATATACTTATATGTTTTACTTAAATATATATGTAAACAAATACATAGTCATAGTCACCCCAATAAAAGAAGAAGAATTTTCAGAAGTTGTGATGAATCCCTAAATTACTTAAAACAAATGGATTCTGATTTTAAAGATATAAACAGTAGTCACAAACCTGTGCAGAAGTCCAAGGGAGAGGGACACCACAGAGTGAGAGGAATACTGGATATGCTTCAAGCTAGTAAGTGGTGGAAACCAGAAGCTGGAGGAAGCCAAGGGCAATCAAGACGGTGCTTGCTTGGCTGATGAACTCTTAGAAACTGTCTCTCTCTCTCACACACACACACACACATGCACACACACTTTATTTTAGGAAGCTAGGAAGCTGTGACAGGAATATCTGTTTCCTTGGGACAGAAAGCCAAGCCGTTAATGACATGGAGAACAAGAACTTGTTAAGCCCAGACCAGGTGCCAAGATGTCCCACCAGGGGTGTCCTTCCCTTCTTCCTCACTTGTTTAAAGCCTTATGGAGCCCAATCTCCACAGTAGATTCTGCTTTTCCCTCTAAATGTGCATCACACACACAGGCAGTTGACCACATGCATGAGTCATAGTAGAGACATAAACTCAAAGTTAGGAATAAGAGACTGAGAAAAGTCACCCAGTAAAAGAGAAGCAAAACACAGAAGTTAGTCTGAAAAAACAGATCTAGTAAAGCATTAAGAACAGGATACGTAAAATGAATCCAACACTATCACTGGAAAGATTAAGGAAAGTATTACACCCAGGAAACAAATTATAAGCAGTTAAAAGAAAGAACTAATCAGAAATTCAAAAGCCAATACTCATACATGATTTACACACACACACACATACAAACACAATTAATAGTTAACTAGGTATAGGAAAACCTTTCCTTAGCCTGATGGAAGTTATTTACTGTAAATATCTAGAAAAGATTATAATTGATGGTGGAACATTATAAGCATCGCAAGTAAAACAAGTATGATGAAGATGCTGACTGTCATGGCTAACATTCCAATTGTGTCAAAAACAAGATGTATGATCATTAAAAAGTAAAGAAAACTGTGGTTATTTACAATTGTTTACTTGGAAAACATGATAATGGATGGTAAGTGGTGGAAGGACATGAATTAGTCTGCAAGTGAGTCTGATAATATGAGCAGTCAAAAACCAATGGTTTCCATATCCCTGAGCAATTACCAGTTAGAAAAATTCCAACTACAATAGCAATAAAGACAAGGAAATGATGGAGTAAATTTAACAAAAAAATAGAACACATTTATAGAGAAATTTATGAAATGCTATTGACGGACAATAAATAAGACCTTAGTAAATGGTGAGACACCATGGCCATTGACCAGAAAACACATTATCATAAAGATGTTGCTCTTTCCCAAATTAATATGTAAAGGAAATGCAGTCGCAATCAATATCCCCATCAGACTCTTCATGGAAGCTGACAAGCTGAATCTATAATTTGCATGGAATACTAAATATGCAAAACTAAAACAATTCTGAAAGGAACTCAAGTGAGCTGTACTTGCCCTATCAGATATCAAAGTTTATTACAAAGCTAAGAGAAATAATGTGATATTGATGCAGGAATAGACAAATGGACTAATGAGCTGAAACAGAGAGCCCAGGGACAGATTCAGATGCATGTGGATACTTGGAATGTAAGAATGGGAGGGAAGGAAAGATGGACGATTCAGTAGATAGTTTCACGACAACTGCCTTCATACATGGAAAAATCAGTTCGATCCCTACAAAAAGCGAATCTAACTGTTTTATAGATCTAAAGGGAAAGCAAAATTAAAACTACTCAAAGAATATACAAAATACCTTTATGATTGGCAAGTAAGAAAGTATTTATTATCCACAAAAAAACAGAAACAGTTAAGAAACATTTTGCAAATGTGCCTACCTCAGATTATAAAATCTTCTAATCCACAAAGACTTCATTAAAAAGTTAAAAGATAAGTGACTGACTAGGAGAGTGGATTTGCAACCCAAATAACAAAGGATTCGTATCTAGAACATACAGGAAAAGGCAAAGTAAGAGAACATATTTCTCATTAACCAGTCTGGCAAAAATTTAGACATTAGATAATATCAAAAGTTGGTGAGGTCTTAGCAATGATTTTTTGGATCTGACATCAAAAGCAAAGGCAAGGAAAGCAAAACAAAATAAGTGGGACTACATCAAACTGAAAAGCTCCTGCACAGCAAAGGAAATCATCAACAAAATGAAAAAGCAAGCTGGCAAGGACCTGGGGAAGCAGGAGCTCTTATCAACTGTAGGCGCAAACGTAAATTGCTATGATCACTTTAGGGAGCAGTTTGCCAGTAGCCAGTAAAATTAAAAATATTTATACCCAGGAGTTCTACCTCTGGCATATTCCCTTGACAAAAGTTTACACTTGGGCCAAGTTTGTTCATAACATTATTTTTCATAGTGAATCATTGGAAGCAATCTAAAAATGAAAACGTAATCTATCTGGGATAGATAAATAAAATGTGGTATGTCCACAAATTGGAGTGCCCCAATAAAACAGTTTAAAAGAATGTACTAGATGTAAGCATGATGACATGGCCTGATCTCAAAACAATGCTGAATAAAACAGACAAAAACACTACTAGTTTGGTACACGTAGTATCATACCATTTAATGACTGATGTCAAAGATTTTTAGAAACTTAAGAACTTTATATACCTTTACATATTTATGTTTAAATAAGAAAAATCTCATGATACTGAGGTACAAAGGAAAACAGAATTAAATTGGGGTAGTAGAGAGTGATCAAAGTAATTATTTCATCTGTAATATTCTATTTTTAAAAGGGAAAATGTATTCTATTAACTTGTGCAGTTGGAATTCATTTTTCAAACTCGCTACAAAAAGGCACGTAATAGCTGCACACATATACACACACATACTCATTCACTTAGTGCAATTGTTTTCATGATTTATAGTCCATTCTTGTAATAAAATTAATAGGTACTATTTTTTGGTCACCTACCACATGCCAGGAACTGTAACCAGGAGTTTTACACACATGTCATTAATCCTACTATTAATCCTGGGAGTTAAGTATTATTACAGTATCATGGGTAGAAAGAACGGATTCTCTGAGGGGTCACTTTTTTAAGACTCTAAAGGCCAGGCAGTTCCCACTGCCTACGAATTATATTATGTCACCAACTGACGACAGCTGACCACTTTCTTTAGCTAATGCAGAGACGAGGAGCATAGCATCAACTCAGCGCAAAGTCCCCCTCACAGTCACCTTTCTCTGGACCCTCATTCCACAGGCTAGTGTAGGAAACCATGGCCCCATTTGCTCCTTGCATCTCCTTTTAGTTTATACTCCTGAATTTTCAGCATTCAGGATAAACTTTGCTAGTCTAAGGGCTTGTTAGGAAAATGGACCCAGTCTGCAGCCCTAAGAATGTGCCCAGATCAGGATGCACCAGCCTAGAGAGAGCAGGAGTGATGAATGAGGCTTTTGTTCAGGCCTGAGCAAGGTGTAAACTGTGTGCTATATAACAGTGAGATTCACAAGGTGTACCTGGCTTGGATGCGGTGGTCTCTGGAATGTATTTTGTGAAGCTATGTGCAGAAATATACTAGACTGATGTATATAAACTCGGGCCTGGACAGAGGTAGTGACTTTCTAAAAAGTCACTCACATAAACATTATCATCTGCAACTTTGAAAATCTATAATTAGGTATTGGGAATGGATCCGGAGGCTGTATCTGTCTAGGCTCGTGCTGTTCTCTCTACCCAGCAGGGTGCCAACTTGCAGAGGGTCCTAGTCTCCATGAATTGGAATTGAGTGTTACCTCTGGTGTTGGGTAGTGCACGGTTTGGGTAGCCACCCACAGTGGTCCAGCTGCTGTATGTTCTTACTGTGCTGACTTGTTCAGTGGCCTCTGATAAGTAAGCCCTGTTTGGCCCTAGCAGTGCCTACATGTGGTCTTTTCATAAATCTGCATCATCTAGTGACATGGCCCATACAATTCTGGACAATGGCCTTTGTTTTGATGGATGCACTGGTTATTCATCATAAAAGCACATTTGCGGAGTCACCTCCTCATGTTTCCAAAGTAACCACATAGATAATCACTCAAACATGTGTGCAGGCTTTCAGCATCTTATCATTAAAAGCCTTCTGCTGGGATAAATTGGATTTATAGCCACTAATTTATTTGCTAATACAATAAGTAATTATTTTATATATTCTCTACTTTTCTTCAGTTTGAATGCTTTTATCTCACACTTCTAGCACAGTTGGGCAAAACAAGTACTGTGATCTACATGGTTAGCTCAAATTCTAAAAGTACCAGTCAAAGAACTATGGTGAGGGAGGGGCTTGAGGAGAGACACCCTATGGGTTGATTCCTGGATAAGAGCAAACCCTTTTTTTGTTTGGGTAGAGTTCCATTTTGTAGATGGTATTTTTCTTGTGCTGTTAGCAAGTTATATACAAATTGTTGCCAAGCACTGTTCCCATACGTAAATTGAAGCCTAAGTGATTGGAAACAGGAGCTTTATCATGCGAGGTGCAGTCACCATAATGAACCAGCTCAGACCTGAAAGTCAGGAAGTACCTGACATGCCAAAAATTGTCCTCAGGACAATGATTTCAACTCCATAGATCTTCCTTTCTATTGTGAGTTATAGCCCACTCAAAAATTCTGCTGTAGAAAATATTAACAATATTTTCTACAATATTAACAATATTAACAAAATAAAGGAAGCCCTGAGGAGAATAAAGTGATTACTTATTTACAAGTTACCTTCACCATGAATGCCATATGGCTACCCTTGGATGGGACAAAGTCACGGACAAGACAGCAAAAATGGTGTCCCCATATAGCTTACAGGTCCCTTGAATGTGGTGTGGAGAAAACCTGAGCCACTTACTGAGGCCTCTTTATGAATATATTCTGATTGCTGCATCATTAGGAGATCACAACAATAAGGTTTCACACCTGGAATCCTACGGAGACAATGGCTTCGCAGAGCTTTTAAGAATTTCCCACCTACGGAAACTGTAAAAGAAAAAAGCACTTAAAGTGCTTGTGGGTGAGACACCACTGGCTGAATGTGGGAACCACATAGCAGTGGCTGTTAGAAACACTGAGAAATGAAAAAAAAAAAAAAGAAGAAACACTGAGAAATGTCAAATTTATGAAGACCTTTCTCCAGCTGAAACAGGAAGAGTTTGACTGTTTGCCCCTGAAATGAGTGCAAAGAACAGATCTTGTTCTTAGTGCTCTTTGTCTCATTTCCTTATGAGGACCTCGTGCTAGCTGAACTGATCTGAAGATGCCTGGTTTGACCGGACGCTGAAACTCATCATGCAAAAGGAACATTAATAGACTTCAAAGAAATTATTGACAGGTGTGCTGGTGTAAGTTCTCTCTGTCTCTCTTTTAGCTTCCAGGTCCTTAGATAACACCCAGGCAAAGATTATCATTGCTACTCTGACCCCCATTGAATATGGAAACTATAGGAATGCAGACTCATAAACATGAATATTGAATCACAGAGTTATTTTTATAATATCAATACCCTGGGACACACAGCAGTTAATAATTAAAATTGGATAGCCCTTTTATATCTCTAATTTAATCTTAACATCCCATGAAATAAATAAATAAGTCCCATTTTACAGATGAGAAAAAAAGAGTTGTAGCTTAACCCCAAATCACATGGCTTAAAAATGATGCATTTGAGATTCACACCTGGCATTTCTGACTGCAAAGCGCTATTTTAACTATATCTTATTTAACTATATCTTACTGCTCAACATTTAAGTGATTTTTCTTTTTTCTTTTTTTTTTTTAAGATTTTATTTACTTATTTGATGGAGAGAGAGAGAGCACAGCAGGGGGAGTGGCAGGCAGAGGGAGAGGGAGAAGCAGGCTTCCTGCTGAACAGAGAGCTGACGTGGGCTTGATCCCAGGACCCTGGGATCATGATCTGAGCCAAAGGCAGATGCTTAACCCACTGAGCCACTCAGGCGCCCCTAAGTGATTTTTCAAACTACTTTTTTCAAATTAACTTTTTTTGAACAGATAAATTAATGTTTTACTATTACATTAATACAAATAAATAAGATCCTTTTCCTATTTTGTTTTTTAAACTTTGTTTAAAATGGAAAGCAGAGTGCACTAAAACTTGGGATTTCGTAAATTGAGGTAAAATCAAATGAGTGACTTTGTCTTAAACTGCTTTTCTATAGTTTTACCAACTGTAGGATACACTCAATTTCCAAAAGTAATTTTTGCATTTCATTGAGATTGCTTCTCTCTAAATATAAAAGAGTGGAGTAAAAGGATAAGGTGATATACAGATCATGGGCGCCTGGGTGGCTCAGTCCTTTGAGCATCTGACTCTTGATTTTGGTTCCAGTCATGATCTCAGGGTCCTGAGATTGAGGCCCACTTTGGGCTCCACACTCAGTGGGGAGTCTGCCTGAGGATTCTCTCTCTCCCTCTCCATTTGCCCCTCCCCCTGCTCATGCTTTCTCTCTCTCTGAAATAAATAATGTTTTAAAAAAATCAATAGCTAGCCAGCTGTCAAGCATCTACCATGTACAACAAACCATATGTGAAGGTTACATATCCTACTGTTAATCCTTGTAAGAATCCTGTAAGGCGCATTATATTGACCTCATTTTACAGATGGTAAAACTGAAGTTCCAAGAGTTAATAAAGGAGAACAAGGGTCCAGACTTCTCTTTATACATTGTAATTAGTGTGAATTGAATGGAGAAATAACATGGTACTCATCCACAAATACAAACCACAAAATTGTGTTTGTAACTCCTTTTTTTAAGATTTTATTTTTTGACAGAGGAAGAGACAGCAAGAAGAGGGAACACAAGCAAGGGGGAGTGGGAGAGGGAGAAGCAGGCTTCCTGCTGAGCAGGGAGCCCGATGCGGGGCTCGATCCTAGGACCCTGGGATCCTGACCTGAGCCGAAGGGAGACGCTTAACGACTGAGCCACCCAGGCGCCCCTGCTTATAACTCTTGTTGAATCATTTTTCTATGCTGAGAGATATGGAAAGAGTGAGCCCTGGGATGCTAGAAATCAATGAGAAGTGAGCCCACTTCTCATGCAGTCCCCTTTCTAGCTGAGAGACAGCTGCTTTTTTTGATGACAGGAGAAGAGGGGGACACATTATGGAGAACTGAGGCCCAATTCTGACAGGATAGTATAATTCTGTTTATCAAATAGACCCTGATGTAATTAACTTCCACTAGAACAACGAGGAGTCCCAGTAGCCAGCCAGGAAAAGTGCCTCTCTCCCATCCTATGATATAGAAAAAAAGACAAACCACATCCAATATGCACATATTTAACATCTTTAAAGAAAAACAAAACAGTGGAATGCAATAAATATTCAAAGATATAATTTGAGGGAATTTTCCTGAAATGAAAGGTTTAAACCTGTATATTGAAATGTTATGCTGTGTTCCAGAGAAAGTTGGCCCCACTCAGTCAACACAAAAATATATCTTTTTTTTTATTCTTATGTTAATCCCCATACATTACATCATTAGTTTCAGATGAAGTGTTCCATGATTCATTGTTTGTGCACAACACCCAGTGCTCCATGCAGAATGAACACAAAAATATATCTCAGTAAAGTAATTCAACGTAAAGTAACAATAACAGGGGCACCTGGGTGGCTCAGTCAGTTAAGCAGCTGACTGTTGATTTCGGCTCAGGTCATGATCTCAGGGTCATGAGATCAAGCCCCGGGTTGGGAGTCTGCTTGTTCCTCTCCCTTCCCCTCTGCCCCTCACCCCTTTTGCATGCACACACACTCTCTCTCTCTCAAATAAATAAGAAATAAATAAATAGATAAATAAATACAATCTTAAAAAAAATGAAGTAACAACAACAAAAAGCCTTTAGTCAGCCAAGTGAAGAAGACCATCTTTTCTTCTTTTTTTTTAGATTTATTTATTTTAGTGGGGGGAGGGGCAGAGGGAGAATCTTCAAGCAGACTCCCTGCTGACTGCAGAGCCTACACGAGGCTCGATCTCACGACCCATGAGATCATGCTCGACCTGAGCCAAAATCAAGGGTTGGTCCCTTAACTGACTGAGCCACCCGGGCGCCCCAAGGTCATCTTTTCTTAAGAGGAAAAAGAAAATCAGCAGGTTTCTCCACAGAGGCAGTTATTGTCAGGGGACAATAGAGCCCTTTCTACAAAATGTGCATCAAGGATACTGGGCAAGACAATATCAACGACTAAAACGGGGAGAGAAGGGGAGGGATGGGAAAAGAGAGGAAGAAGAAATATCAGGTCACAGTCCTTGTATCGAACAGACTGGAATTCAGCCCGAAGCACATTCCGTGAGTGAGTGCTCAAATGTGCAACTCACAGGGAAGATGGACGTAACAGAGCAGTGACATCCACAAGGCAGACTTTACGGAGATAGGAGACATAGTAGAAATACAGTCGTGCCAGGGGACTTTAATTCACCTCTCTTTGTCTATGGCAGCAGATCAAGGAAACAAAACAAAACAAAAAATATAGGGAAGAGCTAACAACAGAATGAACAATCATTTTTTAACAATTAATATTTAATAATAATCAAATACGAATACATATCTATCTTAATAGATTAATAATTAATAATAGATTAATAATTTCTTTTTTTAAAGATTTTTATTTATTTATTTGACCGAGAGAGAGACAGCAAGAGAGAGAACACAAGCAGAGGGAGCGGGAGAGGGAGAAGCAGGCTCCCAGCTGAGCAGGGAGCCCGATGCGAGGCTCGATCCCAGGACCCTGGGATCATGACCTGAGCCGACAGCAGATGCCTAACGACTGAGCCACCCAGGTGCCCCAGATTAATAATTTCTTAATAGAAAGATATAATTGCTATTTTAAAAAGAACTGTACCCTTTTTTAAAGTGCCCATGGTAGAGACCCAGAAATTAAAATATATTAGCCAATCTTTTAAAAAATTGGTAAGTTTCAAAAAACAGAAATGGCATTTTTCTAGCAAAATGCAATAAAATCAAATGAATGGCAAAAGCATTAAAAATGACCTTTCAGGGCGCCTGGGTGGCTCAGTTGGTTAAGCGACTGCCTTCGGCTCAGGTCATGATCCTGGAGTCCCTGGATTGAGTCCCGCATCGGGCTCCCTGCTCAGCGGGGAGTCTGCTTCTCCCTCTGACCCTCCCCCCTTTCATGTGCTCTCTCTCATTCTCTCTCTCTCAAATAAATAAATAAAATCTTTAAAAAAAATGACCTTTCAATTTGGAAAACAAAAATTGCAGAGTACCTAGAAAAACAGTTCTAATGAAAACATTATAGGTACATCAGGCCTACCGAATATATTTAAATAAGTGATCAGGGGAAAATGTATTGGCTTGTGTATTTTTATTAATACAAGTGAAAGAACAGAAAGGAAGAAATTGAGCACCTGACTAGAGGAGTTGACCTGTAGTAAGAGGTAAGTAAAGTAAGATGAGCAAACCAGAAGGAAAGAATTCTTAAAAGTAAAAGCAAAAATATAGGAGTTAGAAAACAGAAAAACAGCAGGACCAGTAAGCAAATCCAAAGCTGCTCCTTTGGCGGGGGGAGGAAAAAAAGAAAACAGTAAAGTATATAAACCATTGGCTAAACCAACCAAGAAAAAAAGGAGAGGGTACAAAACACACAGATGAGAAATGTTACAAAGAACCCCCCGGTGGAACCGTCGGAGCCTAATATGTATGTGGGAGCAGCAATTTCACAACTTCCTCTCTTTCTTTTATATGAATCCGTGTATTTAGGGGGTTTTTTGTTTGTTTGTTTCTTATGGGGTTAGTTTTGGCAAATAATATATTTCTAGAAAATTATCCATTGCATCAAGGCTTCCAGAATTCTTTGTATCAGTTTGAGGAAACCTGTCTTCCAGGATACTTCCGATTGCTCAGTGAAAGAAGACCATATTCCCTGAAAGAAGAAAAGCATCCCACAGAGGTTTCGTGATTTATTGGACAGGATGTTGAATGGCACCCTGGTCTGGCTGTGTTTGAATTTCATTTCTAGCCGGAAGGGTGAGAGCAGTAATTACCCAGGCACAGCAGGACATAATCCATTAAACTGCAGCAAACCCAAGCCTGCTACATCAGCCCAGCCCGCTACTTAAACAGAAATCTCGAGATATTTGAAGAGTCACAGATGGGAGAGCTGTCAGCCTAGAGAGGGATGCCAGGCTTCCCCCCTGGGGATATGAAAGGACGCCTTCCAGCCTCCACTCCCAAGCCACAAGAAGGTGGGTTCAAAAACAACCGCTCAGAGTTGGGCACGGGGCACAGAACCAACATTTTACCTCGTGCTGATCTATCCTGTGTGCTTCTTGGATCAGGAGCAAGGAATCGGAGTGGTGTTGGGGCAGTGGGAATCACCCCCACGGCTGGCATGCGAGAAGGAACCTATGGACACTGTAGAAAGCAGCCAGTCTTGGGCCATCTTGCTGGTAGCCTCTCAAGGTCAGGTCACCAGGTGAAGAGTCTGCTGGAGCAAGAGCCCCGGGTGTGAGCTTCCCCGGGCAGGAAGAGGCAAGAGCAGATCTCTCAGGTCAGAGAACAATGCAGGACACTCTGCAGGACCAGAATCACACTAGGCTCCCGAAGGAGCTCTTGGCAGAAGTTGGGGAGCAGACCACGTGCCCTCTTCACTCCTGGTCCTCAGGTAGAGGCCTGGCTGGGCCTGGGCCGGGAGCAGCTGGGTGTTAAGTTAGACTAAAGTTTTGAATCAGCTGAATCAGACTGGGTGTTTTATAGCTGAAAATGACAGAAAAACTATGGCTCCAGCAAGAAAGGGAGCCGTCCCCTAGCTCCTTTGGGTACAGTGAGTGGAAAGGAAAATAAAGCAATTTTTTTTTTTGCTGAACTTGGCTGAATTCAGGCTGTTCCATGACACATCTGAAATAAAAATCTAGAGGCAGGTTATCGTGAACGTGGACATCCCAGACCTCTTGCTTTTAGAAACTGTTGGATTCAGTCTGGTGGCTTATAGCTTAGCATGAACTATTCTAGATTTTAACATTGGCAGGAAAATGAAATATTAATGAGATTAATCTGAAACACGCCTCTTTAAGACATTCTTTTGCCTTGAAGTATGTGGAATGCACAATTAGCAAATCTTACTTTGAACTAATCGACAAATGTCCTACATCACTATTTTGTAAGGTGTTTAAGATGAGCCTATGTTACATCTGAATATCTAAAACCATATTTCCTACTTATGAATTTTTTTCTTTCAAATACAGGATGCATATTTGTCCTAGAAAGGAATTTAAAGTAAAAAAAAAAAAAAAATCCTGGTTGCTTGTTACTATAGCAATAGCTACACATGTAATGTGAATTGCACAGATGTGTTCCCTGGTGGGGGCCATTTCACTGGTCAGATGGGAGAGATCCAGAATCGTATACTCGTAATCAATAACCAGAGCTCCCCCCTCTGCGTCTGGGTGGCCTCTGCCGTTACTAAGTGTAACCACGGCTTCCCTTTGGAAGAAAAGTTTCTGACAGCAGAGCTCACAAGCACAAGCAGTAACCTCCCCTTTCTTTCCTAATCCACTTCAGAAGAGCAGACAGAAGCTGTGTGTTACTTGTTGGAGCTAAAAATAACACATTTGTACGTCTGTTACCATGACTCAATCCTTCACGGCAAAGGTAAAATAAAATTATCCTTCCCAATGGTGAAGTTACATGGGCGGAGGCAGACAGGTGTGGCGAGCCATCCTTCCCGAAGCCGCAGCCCTGGTGCAGGCTTCTCCCGATTGAGCACAATGTAAATCACAGCCTTTGGTACAAGTATCATCCTGCCCCTTGCTAGCTGGGTAACTACCAGATGCACAGCCTACCTCCCTGATGGAGGAGGAAAAGCAAAGAAGAGCAAGGGAATACCAGGATAAAAAACCTCTACTGCTTACGAGAACAAGACCGAACAGAAGGAAGTCAATGAAGGGAGTGGCGGGGGGGGTAGCAGGTGATGGAGGCTGAGAAGCCAACCGGGGCAGAGTCAGAGACTCAAGCACTACAACTGGGGCTGAGAAGCAAGAGGGAAGAGGTGCTGTTACCATGAGGGTGACCAACTGTTGGGTTTGCCCAGAACTCTCTGTTTCAGCACCGAAAGCCATGTGTCCGAGAAAACCTTCAGTTCTAGAAGACCTACGTGGTTGGTCAGTCTCGTTACCGTAGCCCAGGACAGTGCTCTGCGGAGGCCAGGAGAGCCTCCTAGAGACTAGACATGGCCTGTCTAGAGGGGACTCAGCAGCTCCCAGAGAAGCTGTCTCACGGAAGGACAAAGAGGGGGTGAGAGATCCCAGGGCTTCTTCCTCTTTTCAACTCTCGAGTCTCCTTAGGGGTGACTCCCATTGGCCAAACCCAGCCAGCAGTGAGCTGAGTGGGGAACCTGGAAAGGCAGTATCCCTTTCCTCAGATGGGACCCGCACAGCCTGAAGGAGGGCTCTGGGGGCCCACGGGCCCAGGCTTGGTCCGATGACAGGGGGCAAGTTCCTGCTCCTCTCTGAGATTTGGCTTCCCCGTGTGGGCAGTGGGGACACAGGATGTAGCTGTGAGGCAGAGAGGAGAGAGGCGCCTGGGTGGCTCAGTCAGTTAAGCGTCTGACTCTTGATTTCCACTCAGGTCATGATCTCGGGGTCCTGGGATCGAGCCCCAAGTTGGGTTCCCTGCTCAGTGTGGAGTCTGCTTGTCCTTCTCCCTCTGCCTTTCCCCCCTACTTGTGTTCTCTCTTGCTTGCTCTAAATAAATAAATAAATAAATAAATAAATAAATAAATAAATAAATAA